>NW_026623762.1:122115-128992 GCF_030028575.1 Malurus melanocephalus | reverse complement strand
TGTGCTTTCTTTAAAAAGCGAGCTGCTGATCGCTGCCCAAATACAAATGTGCTGACTCCAGTGGTGTTCTCTGACAATTCAGGGTTAATTCCCATCTTTAAATGAGTATGGGGAAGCCAAAGGCTTATTAAATTTCCATAAACTAGAAAGTTGAATAAGACATCATGGGTTTACTTTTAGATTATTTCTTTGACTATAGAAAAGGCTCAGTTTTGAGTTAATGACAGTCCTGTGAGCAGGATTTTTGGGGCTTGATTATGAAAATCATTGCTTTACCTTGAAAAAAAAAGAAAAAATAACAACTCCCAAGGTATCTTGTTTTCCTGGACACTTCACACTGCAGGCAGAGCTGTGAGCCCACCTTATTTTCCCATCTRTATGAAACCCAAAGTTCTGATGTTAACAGCTTTCAGTCCTTCTCCCCCTCAATTGCTGCTGCTGTGCCCTGGAGCAGCACAGCTCTGCCGTCTCCTAATAACTCTCCCTTCCTAAGGAAAGGAAGGCTTTTATTTTTAGCCCATCAAAAAGGGGCTGCTTTGTGCAGGCTGTTGAAGCAAGGAGGAGCTCAGTCCCCCCTCACCTCCGCTCAGAGCTGTTTATACAGAGTTTAACCAGCAATAATTCAAAGACCTGCTGATATAATTAGAAAAGTGCTGGCTGAGCGTGGGCGTGCGCTGCCGTTTTCAGAGAGATCCTGAGCCCTGCTAAGCTCAGCCTACTTGGATGGGGAAAAAGCCTTGGAGGGAAGGCATATTCACAAAATGTACAATGCAGGAGGCCTCGAGAAACTGGGTGTTTTTTTCACCTAAGCCTTCTACAAATCTYGTCTCCTTTGGAGCAGGCAGATTAAAAGAAATCTCACTGCTAAGTAGCAGGCAGGCACAATTCCCAGGCACGGAACAGACTGGCTGCTTGGAAATCAAAATACGTTCCTCAGAAAKCCCAGACTGAGATACAGCAACAATCTCTGAGATCACCCTTTTCTCACTATCAGAATATGTTATAGTATCGAATCAGGTGRCTGTGAAAGCTTTCTGAGACACCACAAGCTTTGGGAATCCTCCCTTTAAGCCTTTTTAAGCCTCGCTGCATATTGTGCATTGATTTTTTTTTTTTCTTCCCACATATATTCATATTCGGTTTTCGTTTCRTTTTGCTTTCACTCAAGTCAGCAAATCCCTTAATTACTGTGCTGCTGATAGCTGCCCCCACTGTCTGTGGGGTTCCAGGGGGGTTTGGAGTCCAGGTTTGCAGGGAAGGGGAGTTTGGGACACCCAGAGGGGCACAGGGCAGGTTGGGCAGTGTCACAGTGTCACCTCCGAGCACAAAAATCACCTTAGAGGGGCTGAGTGAGGAAGATTTCAGTGCTGCAGATTGCTCTGACCGTGCTGTCTTTACTCATAAACTGCTTCTGTGAGAGGAATTGCCAGAAAATCTTCCCCACCTTCATTTGGGGTCTGCATTCAATGTTTTTTTCATGCCACCCTGGCACAGAGAGCCACATCTTCCCTTAGGAAAACCTGACAAAGGGAGGAGCCACTGTCATGGTTTTCATTCTGGGACACCCTGGTTTAGACTGGAGCTCAGGTAGAAGGAGGTGCACGAATTTCCATTAATATTTCATTACCAGTTTTGTGAACCAGAGGGTTTTTCTGTCCTGAAAAGGCTTCAGCAACCTCTGGCACTCCCTCTTCCACTGTGACCTAACCTGCCTGGATGTTTGGAGAGAKAAAAACACTTCTGAGCAGTGATGGCCACAGAAATGACTGGTGAGGTGTAGTTTATTTGCCTGGCACAAATATTAGATGTGTGTCTCAATCTTTGTAAGGACACATTTATAACTCACCCTWACACATAATACAGATTTTTGACAACAAAGTTAACATCAGAGTTCTCCCCAAACAGCAGCTGGGTCATTATGGAGGAGCTTTTGAAATGGAAAAGGTCGGGAAAATAASCAGCTGCTTCCTCATCCTGCCTGTGCTTTCACTCTGGGCTAAATTATTATTTCCCTAATTAATAATCTGCATGCAGATTAAAATGATTACTCTACAATATMTATTGCATGACAATAAAACAGTGACAGCACATTATGCTTCAGTGTGCATAACAGCTTAACTCTCTAAACAGAAGATGTTTTCTAACACTCAATTCATGTCCTTCTGCTGATGATTAAACCCTCACTGATTTTGTTTTTATTAGTCCTCAGTCATTATTGTTCTTTTATCACTATGGGGTCTTTAGAATCAGCCATAATGGCTCTGCTGCTGCATTGCCCTATTAAATCAAGTCACCTCTCTGGTTGTCAGGGACTAAAATCAAACCCCTTTGTTATAATGTTCCACAACGCTTTAAAAATTGATTATTGCGACTATGCAGAGCTGCTGAAAATTTATTTTTTGTTTAGACCAGTTCAGAATGGGGAGAACTACCATGACAACAGTGTTTTCTCCTTGGAAGGAACAGCCTGGCTGTTTCTTGAGGTGCTGAGGGGCTCCCTCCTGCCCTCTGGGGTCTGTGCCCTGCTCCCTGAGAGCTGGAAATCATTTAAATGGGTCTGAGTTGTGCTTGGCTTGCAAAAGCAGCAGTTCTTTGKCAGCTTTGGGGGAGAATCCCCTGGAGATCCCTCGGTGAGTGCTGCTGTGCTCCTCCAGGACAGGAGAGCTGTGCTGGGACTGCATCCACGTCACCCAACCATCCATCCATCACTGGCACAGGTGACAAATGACACTCAGGGCRCTGCTCACATTGCCTGGGATGAGGCTGCTTAATTGTCTAAGCAGTCATTGTCTTCTCTGAACACAGCAAGGAATGGATTTTCTGATATTTCTCCYCTATTTTGAGCTTAATTAGCTAAATGAAACCTGCCTTGTCTGTTCTCACCATTAAGTAAGAAGAATACAGGTCAAGCAGTGTAASTAAATCCATCAATTCCAYSCTTCAGCAGTGTGGGGTTCATTAATATCCAGGTGTCCCTGAGAAAAAAACMAAAAAATCTAAAATCATTGAAAGCTGAAATCACTGTGGTCCTTCGAGGCGCTCTCCTCATTTGTCATGTCCTGCCTACTTTATCTCACTTCTCAGACACWCTGTAAGTCTTTGTTGCAAATTATTTCCAGAGCTGTTARAGGTGTGCAATGGGAGAAGTTGGGTGTGCAATGGAAGAAGTTGGGTGTGCAATGGGAGAAGTTGGGTGTGCAATGGAGGAAGTTGGGTGTGCAATGGAGGAAGTTGGGTGTGCAATGGCAGAATTTGGGTGTGCAATGGAGGAAGTTGGGTGTGCAGTGGAAGAAGTTGGGTGTGCAATGGCAGAATTTGGGTGTGCAATGGAGGAAGTTGGGTGCACAGAGAACTTTTCTGTCTGTCCCTTTCTCCTGTGTGATGGGAGTTGTGATGGGAGCGTTGTTTTGTGAAACTCCATCTGTTGGACACCCTGAGAGCATTTCCCACTGGAAGGTGGCACAGAAAGCCCAAGGAATGTTCTCCTCTCTAAAGGGGGTGCAGGGTGTAGACAACTGCAGCCTTTTGCTCCTCCTATTGCAGGATTTACCACGTGTGCAGTGAAAACTCTCTGCAGGTGCTGAGCCATGGATGCTGGAACATCCTTTCCTTTTACAATTCCTGTTTTTTTTCAATAACCCTTCCAAGCTGAACGTTTGCATGGAGAAGAGCAATCCCACTCTGATTGCCTTTCCTGCCTGTCCAGTCCTGGTTCTTTTCTGGGAGTGCTTTCAGGAGCTCAGCCTCTGTTTCTCATTCTGCTGCTAGCTCCAGCCTGGTAAATGAACCAGGTAAATAATAAATACCCTCAGGAGGGTTTGGAGGAGCACGAGGGTGTGCTGAGCATTAACAGCACCCTGTCTGCTGCCTTGGCTGCAAATCAGAGCCAGGTAGTGGCAGGACACAGGGAAAAGCATCTGCTCCTTTCATTTCCAGAATTCCAGGGGCTGGAAAAGACCTGGAGGGTTCGTGGCTGGGGAGGAACTCGCTTTCCTCGGGGTGTGCAGGAGCTGGGGTGGGTGCAGGCTGCCCTTCACTCACCAATAACCCTCACTAAAGGACAGAGGCTGTGATGGGGCTGGGGCTGAGCTCAGGGCTCCAAATCCCATTATTCCAGCTGATTTATGGGAATTGGACCTGCTGCTTACACGCCACGAGGGTTCTGCCAAAATCCTCTTCAGAGAACTCCCCCTCGCAGACAAAACGCAATAACCCCATTACTGTCACAACTCCAAAATAGGTTTTGGAGATGGCTCTTAAAYAGGAGATGGCTCTTAAAGAGTAGAGTTTACCCATGAGTTCATTACCACCTTTGAATATGTATTTATTCTGTTTTGTGCCTCAGCAATAGCAGGAGTTTGCTCAGCGTTGTCAGGAAGGTCTCTGTTTGAGAGCAGACATGAATAGGTGTCGTTTTACAGAACCTGTGAGTCTGACATGTCCTATTTTCCCTGCTGATCTGCCCCAAAATCAGCTTTGTTTCCTGCTGTGAGGATCCCCAGTGCTTCTGCTCCTCTCACATTTCATTTTGGTTTTGGGGAAACCTCTGTGTCCCCAGGTTTTGTGTGACACTCACCCTCCTTCCCCTCCCCTTTGCAGAGCTCTCCACCACCTCCCAGAAAAGCTTTGGGGGCTTTCATTTACGTATTTTATTTTTTAATAAAATACACTAGGAAAAAAAAACCCCAAAACCATTTTTCTGACTTCCCATTTTGCATCCATTTGAAGTAGATTTGRCTTAACCTGGTGTCAGAAGTTTCTTTTCAGCAGGGTGAAGGGGACTGAGAATGGGCAGAGGAAGCTGCAGATGATCCACTTTGTTACTGGTTTTTGTTGTTTCACTGATAGAGCCAGTTCTGAAAGGGATATAAATTATTACATCCAGAGAAAAGAAGTCTGTAAATGTTAATTTGCTTTTTAAGGGCACAGACAATATAATTTGGAGCACAAGTGGGAGAAATTACTTAGGAGATGTGAAAGCAGACCRGAATAAAATTTACATTACCTCCTTTATTTTCCCTTCCCTTTGTTTCATCTTCTCTCTGAATTATTCCTCACTTACTTTTCCCCTCCAGACATCACAGAGTTTTGATTTTCCTCTCACTACTTTCTTTAAATGGCTTCGTGATAAAAACTCTCCAGAATATTTCCACCAAGCCTCTTTGATTTCATTAATGGAAAAGTTATACCTTAAATTAAATATTTCAGTAGCTGGAAGATTAAAAAATTGCCTGCAGGACTTGCCAGTTGAGCATTGCCAAGCAGGAGTGATGGGGGCTGTTCCAGAGGTCAAAATGTCCCTTGGCCCTGGACAAATGTCCAATTTCGAGTAAAAGCAAGATGAATGCAGGTGTTCAGAGCAGGCTGACCACAGAACCAATCAGTTTTTCTATGGGAATTAGCAAAATGTGTTCCTGCCTTCTGGGGTTTTTCGTGTTTATTTGGTATTTCTGTCTATTATTTAAGTAAAGAAAAAAAAATGAAAGGATTGTGTTTAAGTTTCAGAGCCATATGGCAAATTGAAATTCTTTCTGTTCTGATTTTTAAGACTGAAAAACAATAATATTTTTGGTGGAAATAACGAGTTTATTCCTGAAGAATTTGAATGTTTTACAAGAAGATGGTGGTGCAGGGGCAACAAGGCTGGAGCCTGTATTCACATAGCTGGAGCTCTTAAAACCACAATTCAGGCACTAATTGAGGGCAATAACTATTTTTTTTTAAATTTTTTAAATTTTAATTATTTTTTTTAATTGTAAACGCCCTCAGCACAGGCTGCACCGGGGTGTGTGTGTGCTGCAGCAGAGAAGAGCAAATGTTACGCGTCTGCGAAATTGCAGCCACGTCAGCAGCAGTGACAGCTTCATTCAAAACATTGCAAAAGTCAGCAGCAGTGACAGCTTCATTCAAAAAAAAAAAAAAAAAAGTCATGAAGCAATCTGTAATTTTGGTGGATATTTTAAAGTGGTTTAAAACACTGAAAGGATTTTTGTAAGGATGTTGATGTGGGATGTTTCCCCCAGTTCTGCTCCTTTTTTCCGTGTCCCTTCAGTGCTTGCTCTCCCCTGAGTGATGCCAGGACACTTCTCAGTTTTTGATGCATCCCCACCTCATTTTAGGACCAGGAGCACAGATTTTCTCTGAGGAGCAGCCTGGATTAGTGCTGCAATCAGCGTGAGGCGTTCCTGTGACTTCAGTGTCTGTTGGAGCAACTGCCATTTCTTTTTATTTTGTAGAACAGAGAAAAGAGAACAGCTTTTAACATATGTCTCCTCCTCGTGTGAGCTACCACACACTTCCAGCTCCAGTACATACACAGAGAAGACATATGGTTAAAAAGAAGTTCTTTTTTTTCTTCGAAGAAATCCAGAAAGAAAATTCTCTTTTTTAAAGAGAAATTGTGCTTTTATTGCATCTCCTGTAGGAATATTGAGAGTCAGGGACTCCAGATGTGTTAAACTCACTGCCCTTTAATAAAAAGCCAAATCCGTGGCCTTTTAGGTGTAATTTAACCTCAATATCTTGTGTGTGTGTGTGCCAGTGTTGTGAAGTTTTGAGTGCTGATGGTGGAGGATAAATGTTCACACAGACTCGTTATAAGCTTTTGTTGGTGTAGGCAAGGAAACACAAGTGTGTTCTTGACCTTCTCCGGGCTTTTTGCTTGCTTTGAGAGGATTGTTACAGAAACAAACCCCGTGTGACCTTTGCCAACGTTAAACAAGGTAAAAAGGCTTTGGTGTGACTGAAATTCAGGAAAGGGCTGCGATTTCTTTGGGAGGAGGCAGGTGCTCAGAAAATACTGATACCACTGGCTGGTATCAGAACAGAAAGAATTTCAACTTGCCATATGGCTCTGAAAGTTAAACACCATCCTTTC
>NW_026623762.1:103478-119978 GCF_030028575.1 Malurus melanocephalus | reverse complement strand
ATTGGGTTGTTTTTCTAAATCCTAACGTGAGGATGCCCAGACCAGATTCTCAGCTGGAGTAAACCAACAGAGTCAATATTGATCTACACCAGCTGCAAATATTTTTTCCCATAATATTTTTCCTCGTACTGTAATTTTCTCTAATGCAAACCCTAATGCCTTCTCCCTGAACTCAAATTSTGAACTCCTGTAATTCCTGCATCTGGTTATTTACTTTCTGGTTTGTATTCTTTCAGCTGGCTTTATTAACATCCTGCATTCCTCTCCCCCGTCCCACACTGTGTGCTCTGCATGTTGAAGCTCTCATTTACAGTCCATGTTTGCTTGCTGTGATGCTGTCATGTCAAAAATCAATAAAAAGGCAATTTAGGAATTTTCTCTGAAGTTCTGGTTAAAGAAAGTGCCAATAATTAACAGGGGAGAGCGATGCTGCTGCATGGAAGCCCTGGGATTTCTGACTGAATTCAGCAGGGTTTAGAGGGGTCCTGCAGACCTTTAATCCGTTGTCATAGATGGGAGTTGGGTCCAGGCAGSAAAATCAGGCTCAGCTCTGCAAATCAGACAACTCCAGAAAAAGGAAAATGCTCCCACTTCTTCTCCACAYGGAAACAGAAGGATGTGGTTTGGTAATCTCAACTCAGAAAGAAGTCCTGAAATACCCATTTAAGAGGTCTGGGGTTTTTTGGTGCTTCCTTAGGAAATCTTCCCTTCCAGAGAGTCCTGAGGGTTTCAGAGCTGGAAGGGAATTTACCCAAATCCTCATCACACCTTGGCTTTGGGATGTGCCTGGCACACAAACCCCACGGGTGWTGGGGGAGCTGGAGCCAGGATTGGACACGGAAAATCCACAGAACTGGACTGGGAATGTGCACAGGGATTTTGGGGGCTTTTTTCCCCCTCAGAAAAGCTGAAAATAAGGTTTTAAATGTCTGCCTCAATGGAGAAATGGTATTGTGTGRTGAACAAAACTCTACCTGCAGTTCTGCCTATCCCACGCACTCATCAGCGCACAGATAAATGCCTTTTAATAATTTATTATCATTTATCTTCGGTGCAGCTCTATTATGCTTTTCATTCTGGCTGTAAATATGTAAAATGCTGTTAATCAACCTTTGTTAGTGAATATTTGATGAATWGGTAGCAGATGTACTTGCCCCTGTGTGCGCTGCGTTAAATGCAATGTACCAACACGTAATTCATTATTTTAATAACACACCRGGCTAATAAATCAAAGGAACACTTGAGAATGCAACAGCCAGGATGACTGCAGGAATGGCTGTGCATTGTTTTTAAAGTGATATATTTGTGCATTGTTTTAGGTGTGGTGTGGACGGGATAATCAATGGATGAGCTCTGGTGTGACATTGCTGTGGGAATGACTCAGGATTAGCAAATCCTTATTTTTATTTCCCCAGCCYCTCTTCTGTCTGAGAGAAAAACCCAATCCTGCCTCCCAGACCCCCCAAAACCAGATAAAGCAGGGGTGAGGAGAAGCAGCAGCAGGGGCTGATGCCATGGCTGCAGATCCCCTTCTCCCTCGGGGCTGGGTGCGTTTTTATCGGTGAAATTTGGCCATTTTGGTGTTCCTGGGCCAGGAAGGTGATGGAGTTCCTGGAGAACCCTGAGAGGAGGGTGAGGATGTGGCAGTGAAGGGCACAGAGGAGAGGATGGGGAGTGGGGAGTGGTGCAGGGAGAAGGCAGTGACTCCATCAGTGTCCCCATCAGTGTCCCCATCAGTGTTTTTCACAGAAATTTAAAAGTGATGCTCAGCTGGAGCACCCCAGGATTTTCTGCAAAGGGCAATCTCTTGCTGGAGTTTTGCGCTCACAATCCTCACTCTGTGTTAATCCCTGGTGGTGCTGAGGCAGCTGCACTTTGAGCAGCCCATTTTTGGGGACAAGTGTCACCCGAGGTGTCACCCCATCCCTGCCCCTCAATGTTTCAGATTCTCCACGTGCTCCATGGAGGAGGCACAGATTGGGATTATTCAGGGTTAATTCCACCTACAGACCCAAAGCAAACAGGAGGGAATTGACACAAATTCAAAGGCTTAGCCAAGAACTGAGCTTTAATTCCACGAGTCCCACACGAGCATTCCCTCCTTCCTCCTCACTGCCCATTTCTAAGGGAAAATACTTCCCTTTGAGGGTAATATCAGATCTGTGGGTACATTTAACCACAGGGGCTGTGCAGGAATACACCACAAAGGCCACATCCCCCAAACACAGCTGGGCTGGGATTTACCCCGATACATTTCACAAAATGCATATTTGGGGTGACCTTGGTGCTGTGCTTGATTCAGGAAGGGATTAGCAGCTTTGATAGGGCCCGTGTTTAATTCTGAGTCTTGCTTGAAAGCTACACTGCTTTGCATTGATTTCCATGGGCAATTAATGCGTTTTGTCGGCCCCAAACGTGTGCAGAGATAATATACTCGACTCGTTTTAATCYCTCCTGTGTACATTTTAAATCAAAATAGCACCTGGTGGCCGAGCCCTCCTGAGAAGTGGTSGGTTTAATGTGGAAAAGTAGCATTAAGAACTGCCTGCATGATATTATCATAATTTTCAGGAGTGAAATAACAAATAATTCCCTAGAAATGTGAGTAACTCCAAGCCTGCAGATCAACACCGTGGATAAATGGTTTTCTCGTGCAGTGCTTTACTCAYACTCACAATGCAATTGAAATGGCAAATGAGATGAGTAAGACAAGAACCAATCTCCTGAAATGTTGTAATGTCTTCACCCTGCTGACCCCTGTACAACCACAGATAACAGGATTTATATGGTTGTATTGGGATCCTGAATGGACCTGGAATGGGAGTGGGGTTTGAGCTCCTTCAGGAGGTGTCATCTCTAACTCTGGGTTTGTTCCAAATGGAGGAAAAAAAAATAGCTGGAATTTCTTTTGAAGTCTCAGAGATCTTGTAATTAGTGTTGCTGAAATATTTAATTTTGGTCTTTCTGGCATATTACAGCTGCATCTTTCTGACAGGTATCATTCAGTGTATAATCTGAAAATCAGAGCTGCCTAAAACATTTCGTTCATGCTTCACGACAAACAAATGTTTCAGCTTTATTCAACAGATTTTTATCTCCAGTCTTGGAGAGATCAATATCTGTTTGTGAAGAGCTTCAGTTCTGTCAAATCTGTGTTTTCAGACTTAAGACTCTCCCATTTGCAAGTGCAGTCTGTGAAGCTGCAGATTTTTTCATCTGCCCAATATAGAAATGGACCTTGAGTGATAAGAGTGTTTCAGGACTACTCCTGTCAAAGCTCACAAAATTGAGACCATTGGAATGTAGCTCAAAATCCTCTCCCTTTGTTTATTTCAAAACCAGCCAAATAAAATAAAAAAAAAATAAAAAAAGGAGCTTTGTCGGATTGCCTTTGATATTTTATGGAGCTCCCTTTAGAGCTGCACTTCACAGGAACCTTTAATTTCTGAGAGGAAAAATAAAGCCGGTGTTGAAACCTGAACCACAAATAAATAATAATAATAGTAATAATAAAACCCMAACCCTCTGCCTTTTAAGAACCTGTTTATATTCTTACAGAGCTGTTGTTAATTCAGTTGTATGTGAGTGCTGTGAAACAGCAATGGATGATGTGTTCAGTGCTCAGCAGTGTCACTGCAGATGTTTTTCCCAATTTGCTGACAGACACTCAGAAAACGGGCAGAAAAATGGTCAGGCTTATCTCACGTAACTTTAGACATGTGAAAAATAGATTTCTGGTCTAAATAAACCAGACTCCCTCTGCATTCAGTAAATAGGAAGGCACTTGCAGGGGATGATTTATTTTACTTATTTCAGGAGGTATCATCTGTCTTGTGGAGGAGCCTGGGCAGCTCACACAGACACCGGGAGTTCAGAGAGTGATGTGGGAATCAGAGGGATCTGCAGAATTTAAACAAAGTGTCTGGGGTTGCAGTTTGGGGATAAAATCATCAATCCCATCATGGAATGGTTAAATTTTGCTTTTCCTACTTTGCCAGCCCAGCCAGCCCTGCAGAGCAGCATTGCTGTGGTAGTGCTGGGTTAACAGTGGGATTTGATGATCCTAAAGGTGCTTTCCAACCTGAACCATTCCATGATTGTGTCACTATCCTCCTGCATTCCTGTGCACACCTACAGCAACTCATCACAGCCACCACTGCTCTGGGAATGATCCCTCCTGTGACCCTGGAAATGTCCCCTCATTGGGAATGTCCCCTCATTGGGAATGTCCCCTYRTTGGGAATGTCCCCTCCTGTGATCCCCCAATGTCCCCTCCTGTCCTGTCCCAGCTCTCCCCTGGCCCATTTTGGGGTCGGGAGCTGCTCACACCATTGGGTGTTCCCATTGCACAGATGTTTGTCCTGAACCACTGGGAGCTCCATGCATTCCAAAACATTCCTCCTGCAGATGTTCCCGTGGTTGTGGCCTCCCCTCTCTGCCTCTGTCCCTCTCTCCTGCATGAACAGATTGCAGTGAATTTTGGCTTTTTTTCCCCTCCAGAGAGCTGAATCCCAAGGCAGTCTCTGGATTTCCTGCACTTATTCCTGAGCAGAGGTTCACTCAGGCAGATGGCTCTGTCTGCTCCCTCACTGCTTGGACAGATGTTTCCCCTTGACTGAGTGCATTCTTAATCCATGASAAAAACGAGAAAACTCGCATGATTTGTTAAGAAAAAAAGAATGAAACTAATTCTTTTTCCCAATGCAAACTGCTTCACAGTTGCACGTTTCCTTTGTGCCACGGCTTCCACATCAAACCCAATTCACACGACAAGAGCAGGAGGTTTATTTTGGTAACAGCTGGAGCACAGTGTGGTGGGTGCTCWGTGAGAGATTTCCCTGTGCCTGAACAGCTTCTGCACTGCAAGGACAGGGCTGAGGAAGGCATGGAGGGCTGCAGCAGGGATGGAGGAAGGGCTGAGGAAGGGATTTCTGGGCGATAGGATGGGATGGAGGGGTGAGGAAGGGATGGAGGAAGGGCTGAGGAAGGAATGAAGGTTGAGGAACGGATGGAGGAAGGGCTGCAGCGAGGATTTCTGGGCGATGGGGAGGGGATGGAGGGGTGAGGAAGGGATGGAAAGTGAGGATGGGATGGAGGGGTGAGGAAGGGTTGAGGAAGGGATGGAGGGTGAGGATGGGATGAAGGGCTGCAGCAAGGATGGAGGAAGGGCTGAGGAAGGGATTTCCGGGTGATGGGGAGGGGATGGAGGAGTGAGGAAGGGATGGAAAGTGAGGAAGGGATGGAGGAAGGGCTGAGGAAGGGATGGAAAGTGAGGAAGGGATGGAGGAAGGGCTGAGGAAGGGATGGAAAGTGAGGAAGGGATGGAGGAAGGGCTGTAGTGAGGATTTCCATCCATGGAATGGATGGGGAGGGGATGGAGGAGTGAGGAAGGGATGAAGAGCTGCAGCAAGGATGGAGGAAGGGCTGAGGAAGGAATGAAGGTTGAGGAACGGATGGAGGAAGGGCTGAGGAAGGGATTTCTGTGCGATAGGATGGGGATGAAGGGCTGAGGAAGGGCTGAGGAAGGGATTTCCGGGCGATGGGATGGGGATGGAGGGGTGAGGAAGGGATGGAAGGTGAGGAAGGGCTGAGGAAGGGCTGAGGAAGGGATTTTTGGGCGATGGGGAGGTGGAGGATGCTCTCCTCCACCCCTTCATCCCTGCAATGCTCTGGGTGATGGCAAAGCAGGGAATGAATAAACCCTCACCCCCCGGTGCTGGGCAGGGAACTTTGAGYGATCCTGAGCCTGAACCCAGCCCCAAACCAAACCCGATCCTGAGCCTGAACCCAGCCCCAAATCAAACCCGATCCTGAGCCTGAACCCAGCCCCAAATCAAACCCGATCCTGAGCCTGAACCCAGCCCCAAATCAAACCCGATCCTGAGCCTGAACCCAGCCCCAAATCAAACCCGACAGCTCCATTGCTTCCTAATTATGGACTGCCAGAGGCGATTCTCGGGCTAGCGGAGCTTTTGGGATAGTTTGCATCTGAATTAAAATGGAACTTCAAAGCGCTCTGATGGAGATGCTGTTTCCAAGGAGTTTCAGGAATGTGAAAGACACTCCCCGATTAGCACGGTGCACTGTACCAGCTGGCTGCTACTGGAAAAAAAAAAAAAAATAAAATAAAGGGTAGCATCCGTGCTGATAATCAGAAAGTGTATCTTGAATCGGATTAATTTTCTTCTGAATTATTTATGGRGGTTTTGTTCCAGTCGTGCGTCTCCTTTCAGATGTTTATTTAGTTTCTCTGTATAGAAAAAGACAAAAAAAAAAGAAAAAAACGGGGAGGAAGAGAGAGAAATCTGGAAAATCTCCAAGGGTTAGCTCACCAGCAATCTGTTTAGATGTCCTCTTCTCAACTGAGCCCTGCTCTGCTAAATATTTATGGCAAYGTTGAACAAATAAATGTCACCCACCTCCCCATTTACAGTAAAGCAGAAAATAGCAGCGCTGAAGGGGGGATTACCTCCTCTCTACCACCGGGGGAAAAGAAATTCCCTGAATTTCTGTTAATTTCTGGGAGAAAAAGCCAAAGCACAGAGCTGTGAGTGCGAACATCTGTCTGTCCACGTTACAGATGTTCTGCCTGAAGGTTTTGCTCTGATCCCATCCCCAGAGAGCAGCACAGAGAGTTCACAGCTCACGGGGTTTGCTCTTTGCTGAGATTTGTTTAGGCACTCCCTGGCACCGAGAGGGTGCAGGGAGGAAATTGGACATTTGAAAATGGAAATTGGAAATTGGAATTTGGTGCCCAAATCTCATTCAGGTGACTCCCAACGGACTGGATGGGGCACTTCTAGAGGGGATTTGTAGGAATTTCAAATTGGTATGGCTGCAGGAGAAAAAATAAATCCATTCAGGTGACTCCCAATGGAGGCTGCATTTTCGGAACCCAACCTGTGCATTCTTCACTCCCTGAGATACACAGATCACATTGCTCCAATCTATCCATTCCTGCCTGAAATCACGGGCTGGATGGGGCACTTCTGGGGGGATTTATAGGAATTTCAAATGGTACGGGGTTGGATGGCTGCAGGAGAAAAAAAATAAATACATTCAGGTGACTCCCAACAGAGGTTGCATTTTTTGAACCCAACCTGTGCATTCTTCACGAGGGTGCATTTCACTCCCTGAGATACACAGATTATCCAATCTATCCATTCCTGCCTGAAAACACGGGCTGGATGGGGCACCTCTAGGGGATTTATAGGAATTTCAAATATTATGGGGTTGGATGGCTGCAGGAGAAAAAATAAATCCCATTCAGGTGACTMCCAATGGAGGTTTTTTCCAAAMCTCCCTGTATTTKTGTGCCMCYTCAGCCCSTGTRCTTTGATGGGAAGGATTCTGTCACAAAGATCCTTTCTGGCCTGGTTTTGTTGTGTTTTTCCCCCTTCTAAAACCCATGGAGTTGGATGGCTGCAGCAGAAAGAAATACCAGTTGCATAATTTCGAGCTGTGCAGTTTGGCTCAGTGCTGTGATCGCTATCTGTGAGCCCTGTCAAGATTTTTCTCGGGATGCTGAATGYCTGTGAATGCCTCCCCAGTTATCTGCCTGCATTTGTGCCAATCTGGACCAGTGTGGTGCCTGCTGTAAACAGCCTGTGCTGAGGAAAGGGADCCTCACTTACCATTACACCACTTTGTAACAGAGAACTTTTAGTAAAAGTGTCTCAGCTTTTCTGTTCTGAGGAGCTTTTCTGTTCTGATCCCCGCCCTGACAACTTGTGTGGGAATACCTCTTCAAAAAAAAGGCAATTTTTCCTTGCTGAGCTCATTATTATGTCTTTCTTGCTGTTGCTGACTTTGGATGTTTGTGTTTATTCATGATAATTTATTCATTGCTTCATTTGCACAAGGGGCATGCAGTTAATAGCACTCAGGAACTCCTTCCAAAAACCCAAACCTGGGAAGTGAAAGTCCCCTTCAGCACTGCACCAGCCCTGTTTTGTRAGGCAGAGCTTTCATTCTCGCTGAATTGCTYTGCAGAGYTTCYCAGGGAAAAAGAGATGGTCAGAAAYCAATGTATCTTTCATGAAAGGTTTTCTGAGAGAGCATTTACCATTTTACGGGAAAATGTTGGAGATTCTCCAGGCTTTTAAGAACTGGGCGCTTCGTTTTCATCGAGGCCAAATGCAGAAATCTATGAACAGATCAGGTCTGGCCCTGCTGGCTGTCCCTGCACACCTGGCCAGGTGCTGCTCGTGCCCACTGAGCTCATTCCAACTCCTGTGAGCAAATTTTGGCCCCCTCAATATTCACTTTTCAATATTCCCCTTCCAATATTCCCCTTCCAATATTCCCCTTCCAATATTCCCCTTCCAATATTCCCCTTCCAATATTCCCCTTCCAATATTCCCCTTCCAATATTCACCTTCCAGTATTCACCTTCCAGTATTCACCTTTTAATATTCACCTTTTAATATTCACCTTTCAATATTCACCTTCTGATATTCACCTTTCAATATTCACCGTTCTGTATTCACCTTCCAACATTCACCTTCCAATATTCACCTTTATCAGGTCAGCAGTGAGGGGCTCAACCCCACAAACTCCATCTCAGCTCCTTCTTCAGGCAGAGGTCTGTATGCACATCTCAACTATTATAAACATTTAAATGCCATATAAATATTTAAATGCTACTATAAACATTTAAATGCTACTATAAACATTTAAATGCTATTTATTAAAAAACATTTAAATGGTACTATAAAATACATATTTTTATTTATATATTTATATAATTTATCATATAATTGTATTATAAATGATGCTTGCTCTTAAAAGGAAGCATGGAAAAATCTTTGCTACCTCTCTGAATGCAAAGAAAGCTGAAAAATGAGTCCAACTCTTATTAATTAACCTGTTGTAACAGGATTTTGTGCCTTTCAGGGGAACATTTCTTCTAATTGAACCTGGATAAGTGACTTTTAGACAGSCAGTGTAGGATAAAATACATCCCAGTGGTGTAACTGTTCCTTTGGCATCACCYGAGCTCGAGTCCTCGGGAACATATGGAGTGCAGGGAGTGAGAAAAGATTCAGCGCTGCTCTCCGTGGCTGCTGCCTGGGAAGGAATTGCAGCAGAAAAAGGAGAAATCACCAACTTGTGCTGGCATGTTCCCCTGCCTGCCTGGGTTTATAAATGTGGATCCAGGSCCAGCAGAGCTTGGCAATCCCTGCACGCTGAGTTCAGGCAGCTCTTCCTGAGTGAGCTGTGCTGCTCAAACATCCTCTGGTGTCGCTTGGCTGTGGAGCTGCTGTGAGTCCCTTCCAGAGGAATGGAAGAGCTGTGACTCCAGGAGCTGCTGTGGCACACAATTGAACAGTTGGGATGGTTTGGTGATCATTGGAACAAACTCAGTCTGAAATGTTCTCAGCTCAGCTGCTATGAGTCCCTTCCAGAGAAATGGAAGAGCTTTGGCTCCTGGAGCTTTTTGGCCTGTTATGGCACACAATTAGGATGGTTTGGTGATGGTTGTAATGAACTCAGTCTGAAATGCTCTCAGCTGAGCTGCTGTGAGTCCCTTCCAGAGAAATGGAAAAGCTGCGGCTCCCAGGAGCTGCTATGGCACACGATTGAACTGTTAGGATGGTTTGGTGATCATTGGAACAACTGGGTCTGAAATGCTCTCAGCTCAGCTGCTGTGAGTCCTTTCCAGAGAAATGGAAGAGCTGTGGCTCCCAGGAGCTGCTGTGGCACACAATTGAACTGTTAGGATGGTTTGGTGATGGTTGGAACAAACTCAGTCTGAAATGCTCTCAGCTCAGCTGCTATGAGTCCCTTCCAGAGAAATCAAAGAGCTGTGGCTCCCAGAGCTCTCTGGCCTGTTATGGCACACAATTAGGATGGTTTGGTGATGATTGGAACAAACTGGCTCTGAAATGCTCTCAGCTGAGCTGCTGGGCTGCCACAGACCCTGCCTGCCCGAGGATAGGGTGTGCAACACCCTGTGCCTGTGTCACCGAAATTGCAGGAAAAAGAAAACCCTCTAACACTGTATTTGGAGTGACAGAGAATCAGGCATTGCTTTATTTACTGGCCAGGATGTGCCTAGGAAAATATCCCAAACACACCTCCTTTTACCARTTATTTCCCCAAACTTTATACAGTCAGAACCCATAGGGATTTATTGTTTCAAAATCCATCAGTCCAGAGTTGAGCAACCCACAGTGCTCAATTTCCTATCAGACCCGAATTTCTTTGCCTAATTAGATGCTAATTAGATCTTTCCTTGATGTTCTTTATCAATCTTTTTCCGGGCTGGATGTCTTCAACTCTGCCAGAGGCATCTGGCCTAAGTTTTTGTAGATGGCCACTGATGTTGTGTTGACAGCCACTGATATCCATTTATCTTTCTGAATATCATTTGGATTGAGATATTTATCTTTTCTTTATCATTTTTTATATTTTTTTATCATTTTTATCATTTTTTTATCATTTTTTATCATTTCTGTTGAGATACTACCTTCATCAAGCCTCACCTGGTGGAGCAATGCCCCAGAAAGAAACTTCAGCACCCTCCCTTCCCCTGGGCAAAGACAAACACCTGCTGGAAAATACACCAGTTGAAAATTTTTATATATAAACTTCAGTCACACACACCAAAAGAAGTGCATCTGCTTTTTGGGTGGGTTGATTGTGTGCCAGACACCCACCCAGCCGTGCTCTCACTTCCCATCCTCAGCAGGATTGGGAGAAAAAGGGAAAATCATCGGGTTCAATGGATGGGCAGAGAAATGGGTTAAAAATCCTGGGGAATGGGATTGTGGTGAGTCCCTCCCAGCCTGGGRTTGTGACTGTCACAGCATCCCCAGAGGGCTCTGGAGGGTGACAAATTCAGGGGAGCACTGAGCTCAGAGTGGCCCATGTGAATATTTGGGATAACAGATGGATTCCYATGGGCATTTCGGGTTCAGCTCATYCCATAATCCACYGTRARACACCACCCCTCAATCCCAACTGCAGAACAAGAAACCAGCAGGGTGAGCAGAGCCTTTCCTTTGAGCATGGAAATGATTCTTCAAACGTCTTTGTTGACAGCTGGCGTGGCACAAAATAAACACAGGTCTATTTGCAGGGAAGCAGGAATTWGCATAAACAGCAGCTGCCGTGTTACCAGAGAACGTGTAGCAATAAAGAATTGTTCTCTGCCTTCACAAACAAAGGCAGGTAAAAAAGCCTGCATGAAATAATGAGTTCGTTAAGCACCTGTAAAAGTTCTGAGCACCCACAGAATGAAAGAGCTGTTTGTTGATGATATAAGTCTTTTTTTGGAATAAGGCTTTTGGTTGAAACTGAAACTTTCCTTCTGACTCTTCATAAAACCCAGTGCAGTATCAAAAATATCCTCATTCTCTCTCCTAGATCAGGGGATTCCTACACTTCCCTTTTTTAGCTGACTTCTTGCCACATCAGGCAATAATTCCTGATTTTCCTGAGGTTGTTGGGATGTGATTCCCATCTCCATCCACAGAAAGCCCAGTCCAACCATCAGGCCATATAACCATATTTATGATCAGATCCCATTCTGCAGGAGCAGTTTATGGCCTTTTCTCTCTTTCTTTCCCTGCTAAAATCCAGCTAGGATCACACTCAACAGCATTGTCACATTTTAATAAAAACTAATGAGCCAACACCGTGCAGAGCAGAAACAAGAGGAGCAGCAATTGGAAGTGCATAATTTTAGATTGATGACGGGTGGATTTACAGCTTCATCTGTTTCCCATGCGAGGTGCCTTACCTGTCCAAATGACTCAAAATGTAAATTGTGCTCCTGGCCCTCTGCAGGGGCTGTGCAGATATTTTGCTGGGTTTTCTTTGTGCTTCAGCCTTGGGAACCACATCTGGCTGGMATTTGTTTGGAATTGCAGCTCTTTGTCTCCAGTTTCCTGCAAACRGGGTATTTTTGTCAGATAAAAGCACACTGAATAAAACAGCCTTATTTTGGAGTTTACACAGAGCTTTTTGTCTGCAAAAAAAATCACTTTAACACAAAGTTTAACACACAGTAACTCGAAATCAGCATTTCCAGGGCAAGTTTTGGTTCAGAGTCAAATCCTGATGCTGTTTCTTACCCAATTTTTTATTCACTTTGAGTCAGTAAAATTAATTGAGTCAGAATCACTTATATTCCATCAGGATCTGAGTAAATAAATCTGATCCTTTGAGGGTGTGATGTGYCATGGCCATGGAAAAAATCAACACCAGGATGAGCTTTCAGGAGTTTCTTATTTATCCCTTCTTCTTTTTGTTCTTTCTCACTATTCATAAGCTTCGAAATGGGTTTTATTTCGGATTCTTTTTGCATCAATAGGCACTTGCTTTAGCTGATAAAAGATTTTTGACAGTGTTTTGTATGGGAAGACGTATGTGGCCTGTGTGGAATGTTTGTGAAACAACACATTTTTCATTTGATCACAGTTTCGTAGTATTTCTTCTGTTTCCACTGTCAGCTTCTGTTTTCAAGGTAACCATATTTCAAAAGTGTGGTGTCGTTTTTTGGTGGGTGAAATACTTGGGAAGCTTCTGAAGTAAAAAACACACATAAATTTTCCACAGCAGGTTTCTTTAACAAGCAGAGAGAATCGGAGCTCACAATTTGCATACAGATTGGGCCAAATTCTCTTCAACACCAGTTATTAAAAACATGTTTCTGTKGGGCTGTGGGGCTTTTTGAAGGAGCTAAAAATCCAATTATTTACATTATTGATGGAGCATCAGCATCTCCACCACGGAGATCACAGCGATTTTATTGTGATACCATTCACTAAGGGTTTGGGGTTTTTTTACTAGAGTTTTATTTTTGATTTTTTTTTCTTTCTGAGAACATTTCATCCACTATATCTGTCTGCTAGCTACTTTTGTATTTGTAGTCTCTGGGCATGTTTATATGCAGACAGACACACAGAATCCTTATTTTCTGGCCACATCATAAACTGTGTGAAGCCTTTCCACTCCCAGAGCTGCTCTGATTATGGTCAAATGCTGTTTTATTTCAGGGGAGATCATTTTAATCTCTCTCTGATTCTTTCCAAGCAGCCCCTCAGCCCCTGCAGAGCTGTGTGAAATCTCCATGGAGCTCTCTTGGGATGAAATAATTCAATAGGAGCAGGAGCATCTTTGGTCTCYTTGGCTTGACAGTGACAACAGCACTGAACGAGATCTGATCCCATCTCAAGCCAACATTTGCATTTTCTGTTTCTGTTTTATATCAGCAGATATCAATCTGATACCAGATTTGAGTTCAGACTGAAAATAGGAGAGTGAAGCTCCTGCCAGATTAAGCTTTTCTCACTCTGCAGAAGAGATAAAATATTCTAGGTAGGGAAATRTGTCAAGGTGTGGGAAGGGTAGCAAGAGAACGAGGTAAAACCTGAATTTGCTGAAGGTGCTGAAGCTTTGATTTTGATTTTAGTAAATTCAGCATGTTCCACTTGAATTTAATCCTTCAGTGGACTCTCTGGAAGAGCTGGGGTGATTGAGGAGGGACAGAGCTGCCCTCAGTTTCCTCCTCTGCTGACCTGATCCCCTCATCCCATGGGATGGATGGAGATTGATCCATTGGTGATGTCCTGGGGTCAGGAATTCCTGGGGTCAGTGAATGTCACAGCCTCATCTGTGTCTGCACACTGCTTTTCTCTCCAAAGTTCACTTCTGCTGGCTGAGTTGCAGTTTTGGGTTTGTTCTGATGTCTTTTCTTTGGCCTCTCTTTGGTTGTTGTCGTTATTTATTTATTTGTGTGGGGTTTTGGGGGTTGGTTTGTTTTCCCATCTTCTTCCTGTTTTTTCCTCACTGCCACTGGAAATAAGGGAAGTTTCTCCTCTTAGTGCATCTCAAGGACCTTCACTCACTGATTCTGTCAGTAAAACCCCACAGCAAAGCCCCAAACTGAGCCCTGGTGTTTCAATCTCGTGCATTAACCAAACCACAGCTTCCCCATCCCCACTCGAGTTTTGAAGCCGTGCTCTGAAATTTCCTGGGTTTTCCCTGAGCTGCTCCTCTCCTGAAAGCCCACAGTAACAAACCACGAGAAGAATAAATGTTATCCAAAATTAAAAACTACTAAAAATCAAGAGTCACATTCCTGATAAACAAATAGTCCAAATATTTTCTTTTTCACACCAAGCACATACTGATTCCTCATCTTTCCTCAGACTCTTACCCAGAACTGCTGTGTCTGGTTAGACTCATTTATATTTATTGTCCAGAGGCAGTGAACATCCATCATTTGTCTCCCAGGGATCATGCCAGGCACTTGGAGTGGAGAAATGTTTAGGATATTCCTGTGAGGTGCGGGATTTTCAAATCCTGTGTCCCAAGCATGCTGCCCCAAATCAGGGAGGGTTTGTCACCTGAGCATCCCCAGGGTTTGTCACCTGAACATCCCCAGGGTTTGTCACTGGAACATCCCCAGGGTTTGTCACCTGAACATCCCCAGGGTTTGTCACTGGAATATCCCCAGGGTTTGTCACCTGAACATCCCCAGGGTTTGTCACCTGAACATCCCCAGGGTTTGTCACTGGAATATCCCCAGGGTTTGTCACTGGAATATCCCCAGGGTTTGTCACTGGAATATCCCCAGGGTTTGTCACCTGAACATCCCCAGGGTTTGTCACTGGAACATCCCCAGGGTTTGTCACTGGAACATCCCCAGGGTTTGTCACTGAAATATCCCCAGTTTCTGGGTTCAGGGAGCTCCCAAGGATTTGTGCTGAGTTCCCAGAGGGATGGGGACGCCTCTCACCAGGACTGAGGGAGATTTGAGGAACCCATGGGACCATCCCAACCTTCCCCAGGGCTCAGCTGTGCCCCTGCTCTGCCTCAATCTCTGAACTCCTGCCCCTGCCAGCTGAGCAGGTTCTGAAGGTTCACACTCACAGAGTGATAATTATCTTCATCAGATCATAGTACAGAAGAAATTTCGAGGAGGGAAATAATTGGCTTTTGGAGCTGGAATATGTTCAGAGGAGAACATTTACCCCCAGAGTGGGACAAGTGGCTGAGAGCTGTGCCAGAGCCTTTCCAGGGATGAAGGAATCACTGACAGGAGGAAAAAGTGCCTTTGCTGCTCTTGTTGGAGAACTTTGTTTCCTTTAATGTTCTTTCTGTGCCTGATTGCCCAGACCTCTCCTGCTAATCAGCTTTTAATGACTGCTGGAATGATGGCAGAGCTGCCGGTTCTTCGCACGCAGCCTTTGTTTCCTGCACGAAAATCAATTAAACCCCGTGTTTCTCTGACCCCATCTCACTCCAAGGCTCAGCACAACAACTGCAGCACATTCTGGGCTCGGCTCTTTCATAATTTTAGTTCTGCAGGCATTGAGCAAGTCAGGTGTCAGTGCAGGGATTAATTTCGGTGCAGCACGATGCACTGTGTGTATTTAAAGGGATCTAATTATTACACTTACATGCTTCACTTCTGCAAAAAAAATGATTTAATGAGCCTATGACACCTTTCAACAGCCTTCTTGGATATTTTTTTTTTTTTTTGGTGAATATTCCAATGGACAAAGTGATAAATTTGTGGCAGGCAATTTTGAAAGGTTTTCACAGACTTAAAATACCGAGCTGTTGGAGAGAWGCTTCTAGAACACAAAGTAAAGCTTCAACGAGCAACTAAACTTCTGTTGCCTGCTGAAATATTTTGTTTCCAAATTAACTTCAAGAAAGTTGAGCATTTCAAATTAAAGTTTTTAGAAGATGAGCTTCTGAAGAAAGATTTTTTTTTTTTTCTCCCCTGTCAAAACTGCTTCAACTTATTTTGGACCAGATTTAGAGAAAACATTCTTCAGTTACCATAGTTAATGGCACCATCACTTCATTGCTGGAGAGAAAATCAGCACTGCCCTTTGCTTTCTGCTTTAAAATTGCTCTAAAGAGGGTTATGGGGCCTAATTGATCAGCTCCTGAAATCTCTAATTGATTAATTGGATGGATGGGAGGTGAAAAAGGGAACAGTGGCAGCTCCCACTGTCACAGAGCCACTTTGGACCCAGATTCCCCTTTTTTTATCACGTGCAGCTCCTGTGCAAGGCCTGAGAGCAAACAGGAGAAGAAAGAGGCCAAAGGAGCATCTRAATTTAGTTTGTTCACAGAAAAGTGCTCCCATCCTACAACTATCAGGATTTAATTAAAAAAATGAAAAGAACGGAACCAAATTGGTGACGTTATCACCGATTGTGCCCCGGCGTTTCTGGAATATTGAATGAACTGCTGTGCTCGCTGTGATAGCCTCTGYTGAAAACTTCAGTGACATTTCACTCGGAAAACAGAATTCATTGTTCCCCCTAAAGGTGATTTTCTGAAAGTCACATTTGCCTTTCATGTCTGTAAGCAAAGTTTTCAAAGAATTTTTTTAATCCTAGGCCATCCCTGGCCATCGTTGACCATCCCTGACCATCCCAGACCATCCCTGTCCATCCCTGTCCATCCCTGTCCATCCCTGTCCATCCCTGCCCATCCCAGGCCATCCCTGACCATCTCAGGCCATCCCTG
>NW_026623762.1:93344-102888 GCF_030028575.1 Malurus melanocephalus | reverse complement strand
CTGTTTTTTTTTTTGTGGCCAGCTCCTGCCTTGCCCTGCTCTCGTGGCTCACTGGCCCCAGCCTCCAGCCCAGAGCTGCCTCCCTCCCCACAGCTCAGAGCCAAGCTCTAATTATTTCCAGACAGCTCCTAAAAAGCCTTCTCTCTAAACTCTGACACGAGCTGTAATTATGAGGTGGAGCAAAGAAAAACCCGGTGTTTTGGAGAGGAGCTGAGTTGTGATTGTTCTGGCGCTGCTGAGATTTGCTTTGATCCGGGAGCATCCCACACTGCAGCTCCCCAAAATCTCACACAGCTCCAAAAAAACTGGGATGATCTGCTCCATGTCCCCTCTGCACACTGCAGGAATGGAAAGAGCAAAGGAAATTAAGAGGAATATCACTCCTGGTGTTCAATACCGCCTGAAAACTGAAAACAAGTACAAAAATAATATTATTTTAACATTTGTGGGCTTGAGCACAGAGCTGAAAATGAATGGTTTGTGGTTTGGGATGTCAGGGGTATCCCAGCAGTTCATGGTGCAGCGATGTTCAGAATTTCCTGCTCTGACAGTGTAAAAGTTGATGGAATTACTTTTAATTCTTTCTGCATCCTCCCATAATGTTCAGATCTTGCTTACTGTTCCACAGGGGATGACATTGGTGACAGAAATGGGACTTTCTTGCCAAATTTCACCCAACAGAAACCTTTTCTTGTGTCTTCTGTGTGTTCCTGCCTTCCCACCCTCSCTCACATCACAAGGCCATCAAAGAAATCAGATCACTTGTTATTCACACCTTTTACTCAAGTCCTCTCCACACAGCATAAATCTTTTTGTTTGCCTTAATTAACCTTAAACATTTTAAATCTGATTATTTTTGAAGTCCCTTGAAACGAAGTGACAGCCGTGACGGGGCTATTCTGAATTCCGATCATTATATTCCTCTAAAAATAAAAAGCTCAATATGAGATTCATTTGGAATTGTGCACCTGGGGAAACTCTGATTACTGCCTGCAGTATTCCAGGCTATTAAAATATTCTCAGTGCATGTGCCTCTGGCAGCCAGGGAGGATTTCAGCTCCTCGTGGGCTGCAAAGCAATCAAACGGTGACTCTGACACAGGAGGGTGGGGTGGCTGGAGTGGGGAGGCAAATCCCAAATCCAGAAGGTTTTTTTCTGAAGCATTTCGGCCTCTGAACTTTTTCTTGTCCTGATAAAGGAACAATTTGACCCCTGGAGCACCTTGGGCAGCAATCGGGACATGGTTTTGTCAAGAGAAGACACTTCCAGCTTTGGCCATCCCTGACCATCACTGACCATCCCTGAACCCCAAGATCAGAGGGCTGAAATAAATTTGATTTCCCCCAGGGTTTTTTGGCAAGTTTTCTTAGACTCTCTATTCACCAGGATTTTGCAAATCCACTCCACGTGGTGTCCATTCCATGAAAACACCAATTTTCGTGGCATTTCTCCTCCTCAGCTGCTGTTCTCTCTTATCCAACAAAGCCAGAGGGACCAGATCCACTTTTGTATTTACTCACTGCAAGTGGAAGCTGTAAAAAAGGGCAGTAAATAAATATTTGTKGTCTCACTTTCAGTAAGACTAAACCCATGTGAATGAAGGGAAATAAAAGTGATGTTGTGGCTGGAAAAAGGAAGGAATCCACTGTGGGAGGAGAGGCAAAAAACTGCCAAGAGGAAAATAAAAATGTCCAGAGGAAAATCAGGCACTCAGAGGGGAACTGTGGGCTGTCAAAGTTTGTGAATCTGTCAGAAATTGAAGTTGATTCAAGTTCTTCTCATTGCACTGGATTCTTATTTGGCTTTAGTTAAGTTAACACTCAGTGTTTACTGTTTGGCCTTGTAAAACTCAAGCTCTTTTAATAGAGTTAAAAAATTTAATGAARTCCAAGGTGCTGCCATTTTCACACATTGAACCATAACAGTGCCAAAAAGAAAGATAATTTATAAAGTCGCTTTTCCTTCTCTTACTTAGGCGCTGGAGAGACCTAGAAAAACTATTAAAATGTAATAAAATTCAAGCAGAAAAAAAAAAATTAAAGAGCTGAAGAGTAATTATCTCTTCCTGCAGATGATATGAGCAATGTGTAAAGCCACCAAAAAAAAAAATGATTGGAGTAATCTGATGGTTGTGAGAACACGGAGGAGATTTAGAAACGGGACCAAAGCACACCAAGAATAACCCCAACACCATCAAAGATGAACCCAGAAAGGCTTTGTCCTGCACAGCAATCCCATATTCTGTGGGGTTTATTTAGCCCATAGTTAAAAACCTTAATTAAATATTAGCAAGGTATAGACTGTGTGCTTCAAGGCTAACAAATCTGAATTCTGAAAAGCTGTTCTTAAAATGGCTTTTCATGCACAAAAAGCAAAGGAACCCATAGTTCTCAGTTAATTACCACCGATGTGGGCTGACCTTGCTCTTGCCATTGGGAGGACAATAATTGTCTTAGAAACTTCCATCATTTCTCTGAAAATATCTTTTTCTTTCCGCTSCCTGCTCACCTTTTCAGCCCATACATTTATCGGTTTTGCTATTGGGGTGATTTATTTCTATTTGTTTTTAATTTCCTCGTGTGTGTGCGGTGTTTCAAGCGGTACCAGGGATCGGTGTTAAATTTACGTGGAGGTGCCACGTTGTTTTTGATGAGCTTATTAAAACTTTGACAATACAAATTACCATAGCAACAAAAAAAAAAAAAAAAGCATCAATTCACAGTCCATTCCGACCTCTGGAGTGTGGAAATGGTTCAGAGCTCTCTGCAGCTCCTGAATTGGCTCCAATTTCCTCACCGTGTCCTAAATTCGGCAGCCATCACTCCTCCATCCCTCACACAGACAAAATTCATGATTTTGTGGTTTTTTTGGTTTGTTTTTTTTTTTCATGGAAAGCATTTGGTCCATCTCCATCCTTTGCTGATGACTTTCTGTGTGATCTTTGAGCATCACCCTGAGCCAAAAGCAGAGACACAAAGGTGTGAGCAGGGCTGGAGTGGGGTTTTGCTCACCAAAACTTCTGAGAAAACCCCGATTTTTTTGGTTTGGTATTTTGAGAGCATTTGGAAACGTCTCTGCTGTTCAAGGGGCTGTTAAAATGCTGTAAATCCTCACCTCATAAACAGGAATTAGGAAAGCTCAGCCTCCTCTCTGTGTGTCGGAAAGGTGCTGGAATGCAGGAATTTGGAAATGTTGCAGGAATTTTAAGAACCCCATATTTCACAGCAATTTCACCCCAATCCACATTTGGTGATTACAGATCCTCCCCTGGAAGCTGAAGTGATGCTGCAGCTCCTTTTATCTCCGTGTTCAGACTGACCTTGACGCGTTTTTACAATTATTGTGCGGTGCAGAATGGTTTGGCCCCGCAAGGTGAAGGATGTTTTCCCCCCTGGAGGAGGCAGGGAGAGCAGGATTTGTCTTTTTTGGGGTTTGGCACCGTCCTGGTTATCGATGGACKCATTTCCCTCCAGTCAATAGCGCAGAAGTGAGAAAAAGTGATGTGGCTGAAATCCTTGTAGGACCAGCAAAGGAGTGGGAATTATTCTATGTTTCTGGGGTGGGTGGGGCAGTTCTGTGTCTCCATGAGGTTTATGGGGGCATTATCCCACATCTCTGGGGTGGATGGGTCAGTTCTGTACCCTAAGAGGTTTATAGGAGCATTATCCCTTATTTCTGGGGTAGATGGGGCAGTTCTGTAACCCAAGAGGTTTTTGGGAGCATTATTGCTGATTTATGGGGGCATTATCCCATATTTCTGGGGTGGATGGGGCAGTTCTGTACCCCAAGGTTTATGGGGGCATTATTCCTGGTTTATGGGGGCATTATTCCATATCTCTGGGATGGATGGGGTAGTTCTGCATCCCCATGAGGTTTTTGGGGGCATTATTCCTGGTTTATGGGGGCATTATTGCTGATTTATGGGGACATTATCCCTTTTTTCTGGGGTGGATGGGGCAGTTCTGTACCCCAAGGTTTATGGGGGCATTATTCCTGGTTTTTGGGGTCATTATCCCATATCTCTGGGGTGGATGGGGCAGTTCTGCACCCCAAGGTACACCCAGAATTCAGCAGCAAAGTGCATTCTTTAGCACCTGCATGATCTGTTTTCATACCTGAACCAAATATGGAACACACCATCAGGTTTGTTTTATGGGGAAAAGCGCTAATTTTAAACATTTTAAGCAGTTAAAAATCTGAGAGTTTTAAACTGTTGATTTCTTTATGAAGAGAATGTAATTCTTCAGAACAAACAGCTCTCCTGATCTGCAGGAGCTCAAGCAGGGCAGATTCTGTTCTKCAGCTCGTTTGATTTATTCCTRTSCCCAAAAATCAGCAAATTGCTTTATTMCTRTGCCCAAAAATCAGCAAATTGCTTTATTCCTGTGCCCAAAAATCAGCAAATGACAGAACAAGTCTCCACTTGTTGAAGGCTGAGGAGAAGCTCCTGACACGAAGGATCTGCACTCAGAACTGATGATGTGTTTCACAATTATCATGGTTACAAAAGCTTYAAATCCCCATTTTCTCAGCACTTCTCCCTTCCAGTGGGAGATGGGTACGATTTTATTCTGCAGAGGAAGTCACTCTGATCCTAGCTGGAGTTCAACCCCAAGATATTCTGTTTAATCCCAGTAAATGATCCAACTTGCCCTTTTCTTTACTTCCTCTGCAAGTGAGAAAGCAGTGCCACGTTCCATTTCTTTTCCTGGCATTAACTTGCAGGAACCAGCAAGAGCATCACCTTTTTCTGCAATAGTAAGAGAGAAAAAAAAAAGAGTTTTCAGCCAAAAAATTCCAACTATCCTATTAGCAAAATTGAAGAAATCATTTCTGTTTGTGCCAGACTGGTGATGAATTGTTGTGACAGGGAATGAGATGCTGTGTTATTCCTCCCCCTGCCCTACCAAAGMAACCGAAATTCAGCTCCCAGAGAACTGAAATGAACTCTGTGGTGCTYGTGAGGAATGGAAAGTAGGACATACAGAGCCAGAACAAAGATTGTTTTTCTTTTAAAATGTGTGGGAGAAACTCGAGAAACTGCAGACCAGCAAAGTCTGAGTTTTTTCTCCTGGATGAAATGGTAGAAAACTGTAATAAACAGACTTGATAGACACCTCGATAAATATACTGGAGAAGAGACAACATTGTTTTTGGAGAGGCRAGTCATATTTCACAAATCCATTAGAGTTTTTTGGATAGAATCGATAAATATGTGAAGGGTGATCTGGTTTGTGCTGCTTTAGATGGATTTCCAAAATCTTCCAGGTAGGATTCATCAGAAAAAACTTTTGAAAGGACTGAGCTGTCATAGACTAAAAGAAATGATTTTCCTGTGGACTAAGTGCTCTAAGACATAGGAAACAAAGGAATTTTGGGGTGTTTTTTAGTGTTTTAGTGTCTTCGAGCAGGGGATGTCCTCAGATTCCTCCCACCCCAAATAATTCTGGGATTGTGGGGTGAGGAGGCTGCAGAGAGGGGAGCAGGGACAAGGGACAGGATTGCATCACTGGTGCCAAAATTGTGATACCAGCCTGTCCTCACCCCTTGARTTCTGATTCAAACCTAAAGATAAATATATCAATAATTCCTAACTGCATGGTCCTGCTGAAGCCTGGCAATCTCTAGAAAAACAAAGACTGCAGACTGGGAAAAAAGCCTTGAAAGGGAAGAAATTGGCGTTTTGGAAGAAATCATTGGTCAGGTGGCCGTCAAGGGGAGTTTTCTCTCAATTTTATTTTGGATAGGAACTCTTATGAAGGGTTTGTCACAGGGTCTGTGTTTTGGGAGAAGGTGGAGCTGACAAAAGAAATCACCAGAGCRAGACCTGATGGAGCAAGCGGAGGCTGAGAGGAACCTGATGGCACCAAATCTGCGAGGAGAGGCATTTTGGAGAATTATTTGACATCACAAAGCACTTTATTTTCCTTCCCCCACAGTAAACTTGAGTGATCTTAATGACAGAAAATGAGATCCWGCAGGTGTAAACTGCAGCAGTTAAATATTCATGAGCCAAGGTAAAAGCAGGAACTGAATTTAAGTTTGGGCTCAGCACAGGGTAAAAGAATCTTCAGGGCACTGAAGCAAAACATCTGTCAGGATGTAGTGCAGACAGTGATGGAGGGACAGCTGGGGAAAAAAATATAAATATATAAATATATAAATATAAAAATATAAAAATAATAAAAATATAAATATATAAATATATAAAAATATAAAGTCAGTTTATTGATAAAACCATGGATGTCCCAGAACAGATCAATTAATCAAAATCCTCAGGGGTGTTTCCTAACCCGTGATGTTCATCCAGGGAACGTCACCGGGAGAGAAAAGCAATCCTGAAAGTGATAAAAGAGTGAGATCAGACATTGGAAGTAAGAAAAATAATCTGGAGAATTCAAACTGAGAGCTGCTCGGGGCGTGATTTGAAGGAGGATTTTTTTCATGGTAGAAGAACAGGACTGACTCCTCTCAAACTCCATCTCAGGACACTCAGGGATGGTTCTGACGAAATTTTGGGTGCAGGGGGAAGGATGGCAGATATTCCAAAGACTCAAGGCTTTTCAAACAGCAGAAATTCTCTCGATGTGGCCCAGAAATGCTGTGTAAATCTGTGAATCCATGAGGGCTCCTTGCTCCAGACGTTTCCCCAACCTTCCCTCAATGCCAGCTCGGTGAAAGGTGGGGGAGGTTTCCATCCCTGCAGCTGGAAAATGCTGTTTTATTTTCATATTTTACGTTTTCGTTGTAGAAACTGATGTTTTATTTTCATATTTTACGTTTTCGTTGTAGAAACTGATGTTTTATTTTCGTATTTTACGTTTTCATTGTAGAAACCTCTGTTTTATTTTCATATTTTACATTTTCGTTGTAGAAACCGGTATTAGGCACATTCCAGGCCTAGATCTGCACCAGAATTCCCCTCCTAAGGCAGGAAGAGCTCGATTTGCAAGGACTGGAATGACCTGGGGGTCTTTTCAAGTGCCACTGGGTTCAGTTTAAATCAGCTTTTTTTCATCTGGTAACCTCACCCAGGGTGGATCCATTGGAGGAGAGGAGAAAGATTCACTCTCTAAGTGTTAATTCATGAAAAAAAATGAGAAAAATTGAGTTTGTCCTTGAAAGATCATTCCAGTAAGTTCAGTGTGGCAWCTGAGGGGCCACAAATGGAGCTGTCACCAAGAGATTTAACCAAAGAAGCACTGGAAGGGTTTTTTGGCTCTCCTGGGATTGCAGATATTGCTGGAGAATATTGTCTGGCTGTTATTGTCTGCTCTGGGGTGGGCACAGCTCAGATCTGCCCTGAGAACATCAGGATTTCCCCTTTATGAGTTCATCTCACCCCCAGCTCTGATTAAATGAGCTCTGTGCATCCCACCCAAAAACAAACTCAGCAAACTCAAAATCCCACCCCCACTCAAACCTTACAGAGCTCTGGGGACAGAAATGGAGCGTTTACGACAAAATTTTCAACCTGTTTACATTTTTGGATGAGCGTTAGTTTGGAGGCAGAAGCCTGGAAAGCAGTGGGTTTTATCCTGCATTTATAAAATATCTGCTGTTCCAAGGGATTCCCAAGCACGGTATAAAACTAAATGGGATTTTAGAGCGAGTTTTAGATAAGAATAAAATCTGCTGGGGAGGGAACGAATCAGATGAAGAAAATCCATTGACCCATTCTTCAAAATATGTGCAGAGAGGAGTAGGATTATATTTTCTCTCTGCTGATAAAGATATTCGCCGGTCTCATTTTGCAGTTTCCATCAGAGGAGTTTAAAACACTCRCAGGAGGTGGAAGGCACTGTTCTTGTGGAAAGGGAAACTGAGGACACAGAATGACTTTCACCAAGGTTACAGGGGAAATTTAGGAGGAGGAATATCCTGATTTTCCCAGGCCACATCCCTGTGGGTCTGGGTTTTGGGTTTGGGATGGAGGAGAGGTTTAAWTTGGGGTAAATTCTGTGTGTGCCCAGGAATTCACAGAGCTGCAGCCTGTCCACTGTGGGAATCCCTGCTGGGGCCAAACCCTGCTGGACTCAGCCCAGCTCATCAGGAATTATTGCTCTGAGGGTCAAACAGGGTCTGTTCCCCACAGTTTGCAGTCAAAACTCTTCCTTTTGTAGCTTTACCACGTGCAAATCTTATTTGACTGCAAACTGTGGGGAGCAGTTGGAGGAGATTTTTGGAAATTGTTGCATTATTTTATAAAATTGGTCCTTTGTTTCCAAGGTCAACTTGAGAAGGTAAAATGAAATTTGCCCATGGTAAGGTCACAAAAGGAAGAGTTTTGACTGAAAACTGTGGGGAGGAGATTTTGGGAATTGTTGCATTATTTTATAAAACCGTTTCTTTGTTTTCTGGTCATCGTTCCTTTGTTTCTAAGGCCAACTAGAGAAGATAAAATGAACTTTGCACGTGGTCACAAAAGGAAGAGTTTTGACTGCAAACTGTGGGGAACAGTTGGAGGAGATTTTGGGAATTGTTGCATTGTTTTATAAAATTGGTTCTTTGTTTCCAAGGTCAGCTTGAGAAGGTAAAATGAAATTTGTGTGTGGTAAGGTGGCAAAACAAAGAGTTTTGACTGCAAACCATGGGGAGCAGTTGGAGGAGATTTTGGGAATTTTTGCATTGTTTTATGAAATAGTTTCTTTGTTTCCTCGTCATTGTTCCTTTATTTCTGAGGCCAACTTGAGAAGGTAAAATGAACTTTGCACGTGATAAGGTCACAAAAGGAAGAGTTTTGACTGCAAACTCAGCATTATTTTTAAAGAAATCCTTTTTCATGAGAAATCTTCTTCTCCCACCTGTGGCCAGTGGGATCTCAGAAACACCTGCAYTGACAGTGACRGGAAAATAAGTTATTCCTGTGRCAAAAAATAAAATATCTGACCAAGTCCAAGCCATTATAACMATCTAAATATGAAATGTATTATGCAGTGTTTCAATAGATCTGTATCAGTAGGGACTCGGCACTTTTGGGGGAGGATTTGACCCCTTTTTTCGTGGAGAGGAGTCTTCTCTTAGCAGCACAATTCCCCCCTTGGGAATGCTTACACATTGTGAGCCTCTGAATATGCTCAGAGATAAAATAATAACTGATTACAGCYAGTGCATTTTTATTAACACTGCGGTAATGCAGGTCACCTTCAAAAACAGATTCCTCTCAGGAAACAGAGAATGGCAGTCGAGCTACAGGAAAATCATTCCCTGAAATGCTTACTGCCTATTTTGTTTTTATAAAATAATATRTTGGRRTAAGTCTTMTTTTAATGGCACTGAAGGGAGGCTGGAGGTTTTCAGATAAGAGGRAAAAGTTGGCATGCAATTTTCAGCCAGGATTTGGGAATTATTCCTAGTTCTGTATAATCCTTGATCTCCTTTGTAAAGTGCTGGGGCTGATACTGTTAGCCCTGTTTTGCTGATAATGAGAAAGCGGTGTGGGGACTTAATAACTTGCCCAGGAAGTTCAGTCAAATTAATTGATAACACACAGCAAATTCCCTGCTCAGAGTGGCAGGAATTTCACACAGGAAATGTGAGATCC
>NW_026623762.1:84968-92666 GCF_030028575.1 Malurus melanocephalus | reverse complement strand
CCATGCACAGGATCCTGCGAGGGAAAGCACAGGGATTGCTCTCAGAGATGTRAATGAACAGACTGAGAAAAAGGAACTCATTGGTGGGACTGAGAAATGGGAATGAACTCAAAGAATGACGGGGGAGAAAAGCCATGAGAGGAAAAATGGAGCCTGGTTTGTGCTGCTCTCTGACCTGAAATACAGTCATGAGCAAGTCAGGTGAGAAATCTGCACCATCCTGAGAATGAAACTCAGCTGTCATCCCCTGATAAAAGTCCTGGTGCCTGTGGGGATGAAGAACAAGCTCCAGCAAAGCAAACTGCAAGGGCTGTTTGTCATCACACAGCGCTCAACATGCTTTTCATTTACTTGTTGCTTCTTTCCCCCCTCCGTTTCAAATTGCACCCATAAGTCACGGGAGGAGGGGGGAAAAAATCTCAATATTCAGCTTCATTAGACAAACTTATCCTTTGAAATTCAGGGCAAGGAGCATATGGAAATTTCTACAGCAAAGAACAGGCACTACACCCAGAATGAAAATCAGCGCTGTGCAATGTTGAAATGAGTGCCATTATGGGTTGTTTTGAGTCAGACCATGATATGATTGAAATTCAATTAGCTCYTGTGCTTTGAAGGGCCAAGCAGCTTGGAGAGCACAAAGTTAGACCATAAGGATTAAGAGGACAAAATTCCATGTTGGTTTTTGTTGTTGGTAATTCTCTGGCGGGTTGATGTGACCCGTTCAGGTTCAGATTTCCTGATCAAAGCCACGTTGTGGACAATCCATCTCTTCAGCAGCCACAACATCTTTGGTGGAATCAACTTTGTAACTCGCCCTGAACCTCTGATTGGTACTGAGAACTTGGAGWAAATGACTTTAGATCTGGTTTGCATGTTCTTCTTTTAGCCTGAATTTCTGTCTCTATTCAAAGGCTTTTTTCCTTTTTTTGTCACAGTATTAATTTTCCCGTTAAATGGGGTGTGCAGATGTAGGGTGAGAGCAGCCAAATGGAGTGGACCCAAAGCTCACTGCTTTCATAAAAAAATGGGTGAGATACAAAATGCTCCAAATTCCATGGCTGTGGCTTCTTGTAGTGCTGGGTGACAGCAAAGCAAAGATTCAAACCTCTTAACCAATAGATTTCACTTTTATTTACAACACAAACAGTTTTCTTCAGATTTTGCTATGATTTCTTCCTAACCAAAACATTTGATTCAGGGTGGTGATGTCCTGCAGTCCCAGAAAATGTGAGAATCCTGAGWCAAAGGGTTGATTTAGAGGATACATCTCCTTCCTCCTACACTGCTCTGAATCCACCTTGTCCTCAAAAGAATCTGCATTTTGGATGTAGCAGATTCATCCTTTGTAAACATTTCCAAACTCACATTTTTAATACGAATTCTATTTCTTTCTTACCCACCCTCTTAATGCAGAAATGTGATTATCAGGATTTTTAAAAAATAATAACTGGTAATGGAAATGGAATGGTAATGGRAATGGTAATGTTTGTAATGGAAACAAACGGAGTTTGAATTCCATTTTAGGGCTCATTCGATGTGAAAATGGGCTTTAGGCAGAGGTGCAGGGTTTGCAATGCCCCACACTAACAGAGATGTAATGCAACATTTTGGTAATGGCTCTAAAAGCAGCTMTGGCCAAATGAACCCCTTCAGGACACGGAGATGTCTATAATTAGAGCTGCAGATCTCAGATTAAGTCATTTGTCTTTGGCTTCTTAGGAGAGGCATTGTCCTGTGCCCTGCACTCCAGCAATTACACACMRGCAATTGTTACAAATGCCTTTGCCYTCCCTGGGAATTAGAATTCAAATTTTGTCCTTTCAAACACTCAGCAGAGAATGTCTCTGAAATGATCATTCAATAGGTAACGTGGGATTATTTTCACATCCATTTCCTTCAGCTGGAGCCAGGAGCTGTTCCCTCTGTGGTCACTTCCATCACCATTGCCAGTGCCTTGCTCCTCTCCCCACATCTTTATTTTTAAATCAGATGCTCTTTATTTTTAAATCAGATGCTCTTTATTTTTAAAGACAATCACATATTCTCCATCCCAGACTCACTGGGTGGCTGCTGTGTTAAAGCTGATTGTGCTGTGGCTGGAAATTGGGACAATAATAAACATTTCTTCACTCCAAACTCAATAACAATGCTCTACAGAGGGAACGGGATGGAGGAGCAGCTTTCATTGGGGTTTTCAAATTTAGTTTAGGATTCTTAGGAAGACCTTTCTTCATTTTAAGAGTTTGGTTCCTTCTGTCCTGAAGTACCTGAACACAGAGCCACGAAAGTTCTTAGAAAGCAAGAACCTGACCCATTTTTTCCTCACTCCTGGGAGTGTGTGGTATTTCCTAAATGTTTTATCTGATCTCTGCCCTATACTGTGCTCAGTTCATTACCCTGGCACCGAGGAGTTGCTTTCAATGCCTCAAACTGCTTTGAACAACAATTGTTGAAATTCAATTTACACCCCTGTCCTGTCCTTGGTTTTCTTTCTGACCTTCCGTGATCTGCTTTCCTACACACGAGCATTTGGCAGCACCAGCAAWGTCCATGGCATTGTTTGCAGCAGCTGAAAAATCCAACTTTCGCAGTCTTTACCGGCGATTTACAACATTTCCATCTATTTATGAGAAATAAAKCTCAAAAAYGATCATCAGGAGAGAATTCCAAAGRGGATAACRTTGTCCAYTTTCCAGTCTCAGMSGATTTCTTTYGCTGAGCAGATCGCAGTGTCGAGCACACTTTGAAAGTTTCTGGTGTCTTTTCCTGCTCTTTATTCTTTGTCCAGTGAATGCATAAAAACCAGACAGGTACTGCCCTCTTCCAACAATTCTCAGCGCACATCAAAGTGCACTAATTATCTTTAGAAAAGCACTTGCTCCCTTTGTAGAAACTCCCRGCTATTGTTGTCACACCGAGAAGTAATCCAACAAAAAACTTCAGTGTAGCTGAACGCCATTGATTTTGTTTCAAGGATTACAGGCAATTTAAGGCATGGTAGGAATGCATTTCCTTTTTTTTTTTTTTCCATTTTCAGCTATTTTCCAATTACAAAGTGCTCCTGTCCTGGCACGAACGTCTGCATTCATTTGGCAAAAATGAATTTCTGATAGAACAGCAAATTCTCCTTAGTATTAAATCCCTATTTTTTCATTCCCAAACTTGCATAGACAAGAGAGAAGAGGAAAATGATGTCATCTCTGACCTTGCAATAATGACTTTTTGTCAACCCTGGTTCTTCTTGTAGGTTTAAGCACTGAAAAACCCAGCAGTGCCCAGTGTTTGAAAAGCAGAATTTTCCCTGAGTGTGGGAAGGATTTCCACCCAGTTTCTCCTCCCTACAAAGACAAATCCCGATAGAAATTCACGTACTGGGTTATTTTTTTTATGTCCAGGAGCTCTTGTATGAAATTCTGGGAATCCTCAGTTCTCCATGGGGTTTCTGGGAGAGTCCTGCACTGATTTCAACCTCAATTCAGGTCKGTCTCCCTAATTAAGGACATTAATATCTCTTCTGTGAGTCGCTGTCCCATTCCTGAGGGAGGAGATGAGGTCACAGAATTGCAATTTATGGATGTGCATCAGCTGAGGGTCATGGCCACGAAATAAGAGAAATCTCCAACTTTCATTGAACCCTTTTCCTTTTCATTCCTTTTTTTTTTTTATGGATTGGTATTCCCCTACAACWGCAAGATTTATTCAGAGGAGGGGAGAAAAATGGGAGTAAAAAATGCTGATTGCTTAAAAAAAAAAAAACTTTTTGAAAATATGAAATATCTGGTGAGTCCCAGCAGCAGAACACCGCAGGGTCCGCATTAATGACCCGTTAATGCACTTCTCGGGTGGTAAATGGCCCATTAATGCTCCCTKGACAGGTCAGTTTGGATAATTTATTCCGATTCACTGCCAGGRCAGGGTGGAGGAGGGGAGCAATGCCACAGAAATGGTGTTTGGRCATTTACACCTCAACCCCTGCTCCTTCCCGGGGGTGATTCTGGACAGAATCCTGTCAGTGAGAGTTCATCCTGAAGGAATGCTGCACATTCCATAAACCCTCACCTTTTTGCCTGCACATTCCACAAAATCTCACCTGTTTGCACATTCCATAAAAACTCACCTGTCTGCACATTCCATAAACCCTCTACTTTTTGCCTTCACATTCCATAAAAATCTCACCTTTTCGCCTGCACATTCCATAAAAACCTCACCTGTTTGCCTGCACTTTCCATAAAAATCTCACCTTTTTTACCATCAAACCGGCCGAGCCCCAGATCCCCCTCCCCACAGGATCTGTCCCCACTTTCACAGACCATTCCCCGTATTTGAGCTCATTCTCCCCCAAATTCAGCACCCCAAACCTGCTCATTCCCCTCGTCCTCTGCACAGCCTTTAATGTGCTTTGAAGGCTGTTATCCCTCCCTTCAGCCGTCTCTCCTCCACTCCGCACAGCCCCAGATCTTTCAGCCTCACCTCACTTTYATTCTTTGATCTTTCCCACTGCAGGAATGAGTCAGGTTTTTTACCTGGAGTGGAGTTTCCAAAACTCGATGTAGTTTGTGGGAGCAGGGAATGGCTCGGCTGTCACACAGCTCGGAGCTAAACTCCTATTTGTGTTTGCCCTGGGGTGTATCAAACTCTTGGCTCATATTCCGCTTTGGACTCTCTCTAATCTCAGATAATTTTCCTTTCCGCATAAAAGGGACCGGTTTGTGTCTTTCACTTTGCACTTGTTAAAAATGGTTGGGTTTGAGTGTAGAAAATTACATTTCCAGGTGAGCTGTGCTCTGTGCATCTCACTGTCACACACTTGGGATGTGTCGGGGGGTTCAGGCTGGGTCTGTGTGTCCAGGGAGGTTTTAGGCCGGGACTGTGTGTCCAGGGAGGTTTTAGGCTGGGTCTGTGTGGGGTTTCAGGCTGCGTCTGTGTGTCCAGGGAGGTTTTAGGATGGGTCTGTGTGTCCAGGGGAGTTTTAGGATGGGTTTGTGTAGGGTTTCAGCTTGTTTCTGTGAATCCGGGGTGGTTTCAGGATGGGTTTGTGTGTCCTGGAAGGTTTCAGGCTGTTTCTGTGTATCCAGGGTGGTTTCAGGCCGGGTCTGTGTGTCTGTGTAGGGTTTCAGGCTGGGTCTGTGTGTCTGTCCGAGGTGTCAGGCTGTTTCTGTGTATCCAGGGGGGTTTCAAGGCTGTTTCTGTCCGGGGTTTCAGGATGGGTCTGTGTGTCCAGGGCGGTTTCAGGCTGTTTCTGTGTGTCTGACCGGGATTTCAGGCTGTTTCTGTGTCTCCGAGGGAGTTTCAGGATGGGTCTTTGTAGGGTTTCAGGATGGGTCTGTGTGTCCGGGAAGGTTTCAGGCTGTTTCTGTGTATCCTGGGGGGGTTCAGGCAGTTTCTATGTGTCTGTCCGGGGTTTCAGGCAGTTTCTGTGTGGGGTTTCAGGCAGTTTCTGTGTGTCTGTCCGGTATTTCAGGCAGTTTCTGTGTATCCGGGGGTGTTTCAGGCAGTTTCTATGAATCCGGGGGTGTTTCAGGCGGTGTCCGAGCCGCAGGGAGCTGTTCCCGCTGCTGTCCAAGCAGAACGCACCGTGCCGGGGCAGAGCAGCTCCTACCTGGGAGAATCCCCTGTCCTGAGCCCCTCGAAGGCTCCCCCGTGTCCTGTAAAGAAAAGGAGCAGCAGGAGGGGCGGTGGAGAGAGGGGAGGACAGGCACAGAGCCAGCCCGGGGATCCCGGGGTGCGCAGGAGGAGAATTCCCCTGACCTCGGGATCCGGGTAAAAACCCCAGAACAAACCCCTCCAGGCACACCCCATCCCGCCAGCCCTGCTAAACACCGACAAGGTGCCTTTTTTAGGGGTTGGGGAGGGCACTGAGCCAAAAGCATCCCACATTCCTTCTGCCGAGCGCCGAGGTTGCCAAAATTAGCGCGCAGCGAGCCCAAGGAGCCATTTCCCCGGTCGGTTTGCCAGCGGGGCTGTGAATCGCGCTGTGCTGGAAGAACATTCCCAACATCTCGTCCGTCAGAGCAGAAAACAGCCCCGAGAGGCAGCGGGAGAGCTCTGGAAAGCAGCAGCAAAGGAACCGAGAGAGCCCCGACAGCTCCGGGACCCCAACCTGCCGGGGCTCTGCAGGGACTCCCCAAAAAATCTGAAATCCTCCTCTGAAATCCTTCACACTSTTAGGAAAATTAACCCACAAACACCAGAGGTTTGTGCCCAAAAAGGAGGCATAAAAACAGAGGAGTCCTGTGAGTTTGAGTAAAAGGAGAGGCTATGGGACATTTCCAAGGTTTTTTTTTTAGCTTAGGTGATACATGGCTGGGGATGTAAATGGTAAACTCACAAKGAAAATGGAAATGTGTGTTTACAATGCTCTCCTGAATTGCATYTTTATTTTCATGGGTATGAGCCTAAGGAGAATTTTCTTTCTAGGTAAGATCAGCTGCTTGTGAGTTTGTGTGTTATGAAAGTAGTTTCTTCACTACAATCTTCATTTCAGTCTTGCAACTGAAATGTTGTTAAGCCATTGTCTAAATATAGTGGTAACACTAAAACCCAAACAATTTCATCCTTTATTTTTTCTGTGCAACACTTGGTGGATCTGGGCAAAATTCTGCCCTGGGTCTGTGGGTGAGAACAGCTCTGGCAGGCAAAGCAGGAGATCAGGGTGCCTTTAGTGAGTGATGTGTTTGGAAAAGTGTTTGGAAAAGTGTTTGGAAAAGTGGATTCTCCTGCCTGTGATCTCGAGTTTGCTGCGGCTGGGGAAGGTTTGGGATCTGTAGGAGAGGTGTTGGATGAAATCACTGCAGTTCAGTGGGGAAACAGGAGGAATTGTGTGACCTGCTTTGGAGCAATTTTGGGGGTACATCCCTGCAATGCCTGCATCCTTCTGGTGCCAGGAGACRAAGACAGAAAAGCTCCCTTTGATTGTTTTTTTTCCCTTTATGTGCAAGTAGTTTTCCATCCAATTAATCCCACCAGGTTTCTAATTTGCATAAATATTAATCAGTCACTCAGAAACGTGGAGGGTCAGGGACAGAGCAAAGGAAAGAGGGTGTTTGGTGCCCACTCTGAAGGGTTTTTGCTGAGCTCTCCTGTTGCACAAGATGCTCACGTTATTTTTGCCTGGTTTGTTTTTGTTCAGCCTTATTGGCAATAGCAATATTGGTAAATAAATTATGTAAGTGAGTAACTTGTTCTGGTTATCCCTTAATGCCATTTCAGGGGAAATAAGTGGCTGCACATTTTCTGTGTTGCTCAGGCCTCTCCGTTCCTCTCTGACTAATGAATGGAGAAATATTTCTTCACTGTCCCTCGTGTAATATGTTGTGAGGACAAATAAATTAAACTCTTGGAGCCTTTATATGAGYAGGGGCCATATAACCTGCGAGAGAAAATTGCCAGGCAATGTTCTTGGTGCTCACCTTGGCTCTGTAACTCGCTTATTGCTGGCACAAATTCAGCTCCAAACTCAGACACTTTGGGATCCTYTGCTCCTCAGGATTGTTTTCATTTCAGTGTCCATGGGATGGGCCTGACTACTTCATTAGAACCCTTTACCTTGGTTAAATCAGTTCTTTAAAAATTCAGGAAAATTAAGGAATTAGTTAGGAATGTGAATTGATAGTGAAGGAAAGGTGCTGGGCAGGCTGAGCTTCTTTGTTATCAGTACTGAATTATGGAAAAATTATTTCCTGCACAGAACTGGCA
>NW_026623762.1:72295-83478 GCF_030028575.1 Malurus melanocephalus | reverse complement strand
AGCCTGAAATTCTCTGCTTTTGAAAGTTGTACTCACAGAGTTAACCAGTAATAATCAAATTATGGATGGAAAAATTAGAAAAAAAAAAAAAGGAATTCAGCTCCAAAAGCACAACAAGACTGAATCACAGGGAACAGTTTGAAAGGGTTCTTTTGGACACCACACAAAGGCTTTGGTTTCTTGGCAGGAATTTGTCCTCCTGCTTAGCTCAGCATTCACTGAGCCATGTCTGCAGTGACCCCAGGAAAGTCCTTCTGTGCTCAGGAGCCCAAACTTAGGAGAGGTTCTGTTCCAAATCTGTGCTGATATCTTCAGTGATTTCAGCCATCTGCAAACGCTGTGTGTGCACATCTCCCAGCCCCTGCAAGGCCAAGGGAAGGGTTCTCCAACATGGGATTGTCTCTTGGAAGAGCCTTCCCTCCTTTCTCATCTGACCCTGGTTTAGGGTGGATCCCAATGTGGGCATTCCCTCCCAAATCCCCTGCTCTTACCMCACTTACCCAAAGATCTGCAGAAGGTGGGTCCAACTCGTGATTTCTCTATGCTGTGATTATTTTTGTTAATTTTTTCCCCCAGGAACTCGTAGTTATTCCTTCATTCCCTCTTCTTTCAGCAGCCCTCATGGCTGTGGGTCCATTTACAACTCGTGGGTCCGTTTGTAGCTCGTGGGCCCGTTTGTAGGTTTGTAGTTCATGGGTTCATTTGTGGGTCCGTTTGCATCTCGTGGGTTCATTTGCAGCTCGTGGGTCTGTTTGCAGCTCGTGGGTCCATTTGTGGGTCCATTTGCAGTTCGTGGGTCCGTTTGTAGGTTTGTAGCTCGTGGGTTCATTTGTGGGTCTGTTTGCAGCTCATGGGTCCGTTTTCAGCTGCCACAATCTCTGCTCATCCCATTTCTCCTCCAATCACACCACTCTGAGGTGCTGTAAGCTCCTGACCTTTCCCAAACCCAAACCCACGGTGTTTGGGTCCATCCCTCGCTGTGCATCTCCCCTTACCCATCTCTGACACAGCCTCATCTCCCCTGGCTCCTTTGCATTCCCCTGTTTTCTGTTCCAATGGGTTTAAAAACACCTCCTGAATGTTAAATTGTCCTTCCCTTCCCTCTGCCCCCTCCAGCCCCTCCAGTCTCCAGTGCAGGGCTTTGCTGACACAATTCCCACTCAGGAATTTATTCCATGTCCAACCCAGCCCACATCACCCCCGTGCAGCACAGCACTGGTGACCAAAATTAGGTCAACAATGTCACACAAATTCRTGATAGAATTGGTCATTAGGAGCTGTAAAATCAGGGTATAACCGTGGACAGAGCAGCAAAGAAGTGATCAGAGGAATTTTTCCCTTTCCTTTCTTAATAAGGAAATCTTTCCTTTTCCTTTTTTTTTACCCTCATTCTGTTTTGATCCCTTTGGGGCCCATATCATGTGCAGGGAAATTTAGAAATAAAGAGAGGCAGAGGAAAGGAATAATGAAATAGTGCATGTGTTTAAATATTTGCAGGAGAAAGGAAACATCACAGAATTTCTCTCTAAGTCAGTGATGAAATGGAATAGGTACAGGCTTGTCAAAGCAATAATTAAGWTCAGTTCCACAGGGCTGTTTGTGCTAAATCTGCTGGGTTTCCTTGCAGGRAATGTTCTCTCTGGAGGGCTCTGATTGATGCAGAAGCCCACTGAAGTCAGGATTTCTGAGTCTKAGGGTAAAACCCTAAAAAGCAGCTGGAGCTTTGTGCGTGTCGAGGTTCTGCCCGTGGTAATTTGGATTTTTGTGTGACAGCAGTGTCTGCTGTCAGCTCGTGGGCAGCTGAAAAATGAACAAACACAAAACAGGGATGGTTTCTGTGGTGGAAAACATCACAACAGGAGCTTCCCTGCACTCCACAAAYAATCCCATGTTTGTGGGTACATTGGGATGTGAGTCAGGGAATTCCACAGTGGGGCTGGAGGTGAAATGAGCTCTGATTGAGATGTTTGAATATCCTCTGCAAGAATATCCACAAACAATCCCATATTTGTGAGTACATTGGGATGTGTCAGGGAATTCCATGCAGGGGCTGGAGGTGAAGTGATTGATCTGTTTGAATATCCTCTGCAAGAATATCCACAAACAATCCCATGTYTGTGRGTACATTAGGATGTGTCAGGGAATTCCATAGAGGTGCTGGAGGTGAAATGAGCCCTGATTGAGCTGTTTGAATATCCTCTGCAAAAATATCCACAAACAATCCCATATTTCTGAGTACATTGGGATGTGTGTCAGGGAATTCCACAGAGGTGCTGGAGGTGAAATGAGCCCTGATTGAGCTGTTTGAATATCCTCTGCAAGAATATCCACAAACAATCCTATGTTTGTGGGTACATTGGGATGTGAGTCAGGGAATTCCATGCAGGGGCTGGAGGTGAAGTGAGCTCTGATTGAGCTGTTTGAATATCCTCTGCAAGAATATCCAACCCCATCCACACTGCATGGATCTGCAGAGCTCTGATCTTCCACCAGCTCCTCATCTCAGCTGAGCCTGGCTCAWCTCTCTCGCAGCACAAACAGCATTTTAAACTGCTGAAGGTGTTTGTTTCCTCTGAGATGCACTTTTCATTTGCTGCATTAGCGGCAGAGATGAGTGATAGCACTTGTGTGAATGCCCTGGGATTAAACACAGGATCAGAGTGGGGAGGAGCTCACACGGAGTTTGGGATGTTGGATTTTCCCACTGAATGAGCTCTCAGGGCAGGGACAGGCACCAAAGGACAAAATACAAAATACAGCAGCAGCTGACTGCCCTGGACCAAAAAAAAAAACAAAGGGAATTTCTGTCACATCCAGTAATAACCAAATTATGGATGGAAAATTAGAAAAAAAAGGAATTCAACTCCAAAAGTGCAACAAGACTGAATCACAGGGATGTCGTGGTGAAGGGCTGGACACACGGAGCATCCCCCCAGGATGAATCCATCAAAAGATGCTCATCAATGTCAGAAGGTGATGAAGCAAATTTTGAGTGTTTTGTTCTGTTAAATTCAGGTTTTGTGATCCTGTGCTCCCTGTGTGTGAGCTGCCACTGTGGTGGGTGTGTTCTGCCCAAGCCCCCAGGCCTGGCAGAAACTCAGTCACACTGGGAATGTGACAACAAAAGGGAAGTGCTAAAGAGCCATCACATTTCGGAAAAAAATGTGAGAAAATTAATGACAGAAGAGACTTTTTTTTTGTAAGCAAAAAGGGCAGAATTTGAAGTGCAAAATTTAAAAAAATCGCTGCAATAATATCAGTCTTCTCAAGCTGCCAAATTGTGCAAAACCAGGCGTGGTGCACAAGCACACAAAGATAAAAAATCCCTGCTTTTTTATTTCCTAGAAAGTCTGTGGAAGGTCTCCACCCTGAAAAGATAAYAACTCAAATGAATTGTTGATGCTGATGAATTCATTATCTTAAGAACCATTTCCCAGAGCACACACACAGSCGAAGGTGTTGAAGGAATTTGACACAGATTTTACCATCCCTGACCTTCCCGAGGTCGGGCACCATTCAGACATTTCACAGAGGAGAAAAGATCTGATTTCAGTGCTTTGGCTGTGCTGAGGCAGGGCTCCCTGAGCTGCTGCTGCTGTCCCTGTCCCTGCCTGTCCCATGTCCGCTATGTCCCTCGCTGTCCTGTGTCTCCACAGTCTCTGCCTGTCCCTGCCTGTCCTTTCCTGTCCCTGCCTGTCCCTGACTGTCCCATGTCCCCTCTGTCCCATGTCCCTGCCTCTCGGGTGTCCTTGCCTGTCCCATGTCTCTGGCTGTCCCCTCTGTCCCTGCCTGTCCATGCCTGTCCCATGTCCCTGCCTGTCCCATGTCCTCACAGTCCCTGCCTGTCCCTGCCTGTCCCTGCCTGTCCCCTGTACCTTGCCTGTCCCTGCCTGTTCCTGCCTGTCCCATGTCCCTTCTGTCCCTGCCTGTCCTGTGTCCCCTCTGTCCCTGCCTGTCCTTTCCCATCCCTGCCTGTCCCATGTCCCTGCCTGTCCTGTGTCCCCTCTGTCCCTGCCTGTCCTTGCCTGTCCTGTGTCCCCTCTGTCCCTGGCTGTCCCATGTCCCCTTTGTCCCTGCCTGTCCCTGCCTGCCCTTTCCTGTCCCAGCCTGTCCCTGGCAGCACAGCCATCGCTCAGTGCCTTTTCCACCTGCCCTGCCTTTGGCACAGAGGGAGCAGGATCAGCTCAGGGTTGGGGGCTCCAGCGCAGCTCTGGGAACACAAACGAGTGGAGAGGATGAGGAGAGGGCTTGGGAGGGCAGGAGCAGAGAGCTGGAAGGGGAGAGGGGTGGGATTGAAGGCATTCCAGGAGAGAATGAGGATTTTCGGTTGAATTTTTCCTTGGGCATGACCCCATTTTTTTTACTCTGTTATTCGCTAAATTCTCCAAAGCTTGAAGCAAGAATCCATTTTCTTTGTGACACGTATCCCACTGCTTTCAGAGGAGGTTTTGCTGTCTTGCTGTGCTTGTTCCCTGGCTGAGGATGTAATTTTGCTGTGTTTTGGGGAGGAGAAAGGCAGCACAGTGCCCTCAGTACCCCTGGAATGGGATGGTKTGCCCTGGACACTGCAGATCCCCCAATCACCCTGCTGGGAGTGGGATGGGATCCACAGGAGAGCAGATTGGAGCTGGGGCTTCTGCCCCAAACACAGCCTGACCTGCTCTGAGTTCACAGCAGAGAGGAAAARTCATCCTTGATTCAAAAAACAACTCTGCAAAGTGCCCAGAACGTCATCAAACACCAGAAACAGCAAAGGGGTTAATTCTGTGCTGGAAAAACGTTATTTGGAAACTGCTGCTTTTGAATAATTGCCAGCCTTTGAGACTCTGGGTATATTTTACCAGMCCAGAACTCACTTTTGTACTTGAAACAAAGCTGAGAAGAAAGGTTTCAGTGCCTGTGTGAAACCAAAGTGCTTTAAAGGCAGCTGCAGGTGCCTGCACGATGAACACTCCTGAAAGGAAAGCACTGAAGTCAGGGAAATGAAATGGCCTTTGAACTCTGGTGCGCAGTGAGAATCCCTGGCTGAACAAATATTCATTGCACAGAGTGGCAGATGTGTCCCTGGGGTGAGAGTCACAGTTGTGGGAATGTTGTAAGGACAGCCTGGGAGCAGAGGAGAGCATCCCACATCCCACAGCCCTCTGCTGGAGGGAATTCACAGCTCTCAACTGTGGATCTGACAGAAACAGGCAGAAATTGAGATTTCTGATATTCGGAAATGTTTGCATTTTCAAGAAAACCAACAGTGCCCACTTTTCCTAAGGGAGAGCTGAATGCCTTCACAYTTCCTTAGAGTCCCAAAGTTCCTCGTGGAAATAGGAACTTCCAGCCTGGTGGAAAGTTCCACTGCTGGATTAAAGACAATTGCATTCCAATAATTTGAAATTTGGTGAAAACCACTGCTGTAGTTTCAATGAGATGACATAAAATAGCTTTTGATTTCTGGTGTGTTCCATAGTGCTGAGATGGTGCTGGAGRCAATTATCTGCATTTGGAAGTGGGGGAATGATTGATTGTTCTGCTYCCTCTCAGCTGCTTTGTGGGTTTAACTTTTGTCTACATTTAAAATCAAAAGGTTCTTTTCTGCTTTTTTTAAATTAATTTACAATCTGTTGACAAAACTGTCTGAATGGATTGTATACTCTCACATAGCTGGATTGAAAATGACAATTMTATTTGAAGCAAGATAATATTTTCCTGATTATTTCTTGCTGGGGAAAAAGAAAAAAGGCTTTATGATGCAATTTCTGCTTTCACTTGAYGACTTAAGAGCCTTTTCTCATTTAGAAATTCCTTTACTCCATCTCTGCTAAACAGTAATAGATCAGTGTTTGTTTGATTTGGTTTTTGAGTTACTACAGGCTGTAAATTTGCAAAAGGGAGGCAATGAGGCTCAGTGCTGAGTTAGGTTAGGATGAACTAAGAGGGACAGACTGTTTTGGGATTCAGTGACACCTCAGAGCAGCCATCAACCTTGGGGTAAATGTAAAAATTACTGTAAATGTAAAAATTACTGTGGATGTAAAAATTCCTCCTGGCAGGAGCAGGAGATGTTGGGGTGGACGCTGTGCCCCCGAGTTCAGTGCCATCCTCACACCCAACTGGTTAATTCCTCTCTCCAGCCCAACTCAGAAATCACCCAAGGATTATCCTCAGCTGACAGCCAGCCCTGCCATCCTCACACCCAAATAGGATTCCTGTGTTTGTTCCCCTCTCCATCCCAGCCCAGACCTCACCCAAGGTTTATCCTCAGCTCACAGCCAGCCCTGCCATGCTCACACCCAACAGGATTCCTGTGTTTTYTCCCCTCTCCATCCCAGCCCAGACCTCACCCAAGGTTTATCCTCCCCAGCTCAGGACCAGCCCTGCCCAGGCTCTAACATGGGCAGCAGGACCAGAACAGGATTTCAAGGCCACGGCAGAATTTTCAGTCTCATTCTGCAGCCYGTGTGCATATTTATGATCAGGGATGGGAAATGCCCACAGAGGAATCACAGCAGCTCACAAATCATCTGTCTGAGCTGCTGCAGAGCTGCTCAAAGTTCACTCGTGTCTCCTCTGCCTGCACTCATCCATCATCGTGTTCTGGACAGCAGAGCAAAGCTGGATCCTACATCTGATGGAGATCATGTCCACTCTCCAGCCCTTCCTCTCTCTGTTCTGGACAGCAGAGCAAAGCTGATCCCACATCAGATCATGTCCACTGCTCCAGCCTTTCCTCTCTCTGCTCTGGACAGCAGAGCAAAGCTGGATCCTACATCTGATGGAGATCATGTCCACTGCTCCAGCCCTTCCTCTCCCCTCTGACCTTCCTGGAGGGCAGATTTGGGGCTCACAGCTTTGTTAGAACCACCATGTGTCATCTCCTGCAGCTCCTCCTGCTCTCCATGTGCAGGGTGTCCTCAGAGTCCTGTCCTCTGCTCCACAACAATCTCATGTTGTTCTTCTCTTTGATTTTACAATCCTTAGGTAGGAAACATTTAATCAGGAGCCAGGTGATGGCAATGTTTTATTCCTCTGTATTTTGGCCTAGCGTGCAAGGGGAATAAAAATTGAAAGCAAGTATTTAAAAATATTTTTATTATTGACATTTCTTAAAGAAACCTTCACTTTCAATATGAAGGTTCAGAATGTTTCTTTTTCCTTCTGAATTCAACAAATGGCAGATTTGGTGCTGGACCTCAGAATTTCTAGTTTGACACTGCTGTTCTTTKGGAGGCTGCTCCTGCCAGGCAGATCAGAGCCATACTCACAAAGCTGCCTCGAGTTGGTGAAAAGCAGCAGAATGAAGCAGATATCCAGCAGCCCTCCCAAACCTCCCTGGAGTTTGTGAGAAGCAGCAGAATGAAGCAGAAATCCAGCAGATATCCCTCCCAAACCTCCCTGCACTCTGCTCCCCTGCAGAACCTGTGCTCCAAAAACAGCCATTTGTTCTTCTCCAACTCCTTCTGTACACAAAAGCTGAGATTTTAAACACAATGGAATTAAACCTCCTTCTGTCCATGATCACCTGTGGTTCCATTCCCAGATTGTGGCTGAGGATGCTCTGCAGCTCTGCCCAGCACTGGCACAAAACTGTCCCCGAGCCCCAGCAGCACTGGGGACCCCTCAGAGGGGCTTTGGGGTTTGTTTTCCCCACCCCAGCAGCACTCAGAGGGGTTTTGGGGTTTGTTTTACCCATCCAGTGCCAGCTGATACCCCCAGCCAGCTCTGGGGCAGTTTTGGGGCTGCAGATATCATCCCTGCTGCTGACAGAACGATGAATTCTGCTCTGACTGGCAGTGCAATCGGGATCCTCAATGATCAATATTTTGATTACAATATTGGGGTGCTCTGGGTTCAAAAGTCATTGAAAACCAAAATGAGGTTTTAGTCACTGTGCAGGGGATGAGAGCAAACCCCAARAGCAATGGAACATTCAATTCCAGCCCAGCTGRGCTCTGYCCTTTCCAGTGGACAATTCTCCACTTTTTGTGGTTTCCTTTCTTTCCYGTGTCCCTTTCTCTCTSTCCCTGCACTCTGCTGGTTTTTATYACCAYGAGGGATCATGGCCAAGTCTTTTCCCACCCAGCAGCCCAATGTGAAAGCCYTGAGAGATGTCCAAATGTCTGAGAATCCAGAAAAAAAACGTTTTTATAGCTCAGACCTACCTGCTGGGTGCTGCATTCCACCACGAGCAGGAAAAAACGCTCTTGCTGTTAATATTCCTCCCTCATTTTGCCGTATTGATTTCATGGTAAGTTGCATAGCATTACCTGCAATTATTTGTCATTTYGCTCTTTAAAAAAAAATCATCCAAAGTCATGGCCTGGGCTGCAAATGAGCAGAGCACTGGAGTGGAACAGCAGCATCCAAGTTACACTGGGTTTGTGCTCAAGGGAATTCGATTTTATTTACAACAGAGCCCTCCAAATTCCTGCCTGTTTTTGTAGGAGCTGGAAATGCTCATGATTTTATATAAGGGGGAAATAAAACCATACAGGTCTGGCTGAAAAATCAGAAACAATTCACTAAAGTTCTTGCTAAGGTTTGATCCCAACACTGTGATTTTTTTTTAATTTTTTTTTTCAAAGGGAGAAATTGTCACAAAATTTTAATAATATTTGGAGGAAGTGTAATAAGAGAGAAGTGTCAGCTCAAAATTCCAAGTGGCAACAATTTTCTTCCAAAACGAAATGTGTGAACCCCCTCTGCAGCAGGGAGGGATGTGACCTTACATCACTGACAAATCATGACAGAAAGTCACTTAATTCAGTTTTGCTTTTATATTTTTTTTTAATTATGCTAATCTTAACAAATTGCTTTATAATTTTTAGTGTTCAGGCTTAATTAAAATGCAAGTTTAGAGGCACTATCTCTCATCTCCCACACATTCTACCACCTGCGATATTTTATCAAAAAAAAAAAGGGAAAAAAGTCCTGAAGTTCTGAAATAAGTCTGCTAACTGAGCTCCTCAGAGCCCTGTTTTTTTTCATCCTGATGTGGATGAAATGWTGTGTGATGGGCAAAGCTGAGCTGAGGGAGAGAATCTGGAGTCACTGCCAGGCGGGGCAGGGTCGTTTTTTGATGTGAATAACGATTTCTGGGCAGTTGGTTGTGCTGGAGCAGGCAGGGATGGCACATTCACAGCAGAKTCACAGAGGGACACGTTTTCCTTCMTCCTTTCTGGGAATTTTCCCCATCCTGRTAACCCACATTAGGAAATGACCCCGTTCGCTGTGCCAGCTCTGCCCCAGGCGTGTTTGGAATGGYAAAATCTCTTGGCAATGGCTCATTTTCTCCCTATTTTGATGGAATAAAGTATCTAAAGAGTGAAGAACTCTGAGCCATGAGCAGCTGACAGAAAATAAAACAGTTTGTAGATCCCATCCTTGTGTTATGATGAGTTACGATGGGAAGTGACAGAAAAATGTCCAGATTTGTCAGTCCCAGAGCAGCATCCTTCAGTTCCTAAATATAACCTCCCTGCAGGTGATCCCTCCAAGACAGCATATATAAAATGTTAAAATTGGAGGAAATATTTGRAAAGTACTGATGAAGACAGGGTAAAGCTCAGCAGGGTTCGTGTTCYCTGTGTGTCTGTGGCTCAGTGATGAAGCACCCACTGTCCCAGTGACCTGCAGACAGCTCAGACCAAACACAAACCTCAGGCAAAAGGTGACCCAGGGCAGGGAAAAAATATCTGTCTGCTTCTTTGGGCAGCACTTTGGATGGTGGGAGTGAGTCCCTCGTGAGTGGGTTTAGAAAACCACTCCCAACGGAGCAGCCAATTCCTGTAAAACACAGCAAAGCCAACCATCACTGAAGTGTTTTACAAACAGAAACATTGATCTGTTCYTTCTGTTATTGCCACTGACTCTCTGAAGTGCCTCTGACTGATTTTCTGGTGACAATCCCACCTGGAATCACACCTTGTGCCAGATGTGAGACCCCAAAAGGTCCCAGCAGTGGGAGGGCAGAATTTCCTTGCACAAGCATTCATAGAGCTCCAGCATTAACAATAAATCCTTTCTGGGAGCACTGACATTCTCTGCCTTTGGACATTTTTCTCTGTTTTTGCACTGACTGTGTATGTGAATCTGGCTGGAGACAGGTTGGTTGGTGGAAGGTAATCACTTCCTAATTTATTAATGATATCTACAGCTTAAGGGGAAAGTTGGCAACCTCAGATGGAAGATTAAATGAATGAGGCTCCCAGAGATTCCTTTAGCTGGAGAAATTTATTTAGAGAGTGCAGGAAAATCTTTCTTTTGGAAACAGAATGAGCAGGTGGCTGCAATTTATATAAATTAAACCTTGGGCTCRTTCCTCTGGCTTGAGTGGGTTTTCTTCCCTGTTTTTACCAAAGCTACTGGTGCATAAATAGTGTTTGATTCTTTTCCTAAATGCTGGTTGTGTACAGTTGTTTTTAATCATTGACCCTTTTGGAATCAATTGTAGGATTAATGTAATTGCAGGTTCCTCGTTCTGTGCAGGGGGAGAGCTGTGGCCAGGGAGGGAAATCGTGGTTTTGCATTCTCGTCTCGTGTCACTTCTCTCAACCAATCTCTGCTCTATCATTACAATCAAAATTCTTTATCCCGAAAATTGCCACACGAAATTTCAGAGCTTAAAATAGCACTTGTGTGAGGCAGAGATTAGATTATGCAAAGTGTTAATGCAGCATTAACTGAAGAGTCCCAATTAAATAATTATAAATAGTTACAAGTCTCGGCTCTTTCTTCCCAGAGCGCTGGAGTTTCAAAGTTTTGCACTCTGACAATGTTCCTGCCAGTTAAGGAGCGAGACCTCTGCAGCTTTGGCTTTTTTCTTCTTTTCTAAAATAGAAGAYGTGAAATTTCAGCCATAAAACTAACGAGAATTCTTTCAAAAGGAAGCGCTGTCTCTCCCCGAGGTGGTTCAGATTCATTTTCAGAGGCTCAGGAGGTGTCTGCTGRCAGTGGACAGTGAAAGTCCAGCACGATGGAAATCCCATGTGGTGAATAACTCAGGGAYGTGTCAGGGTCAGGCCAGAGCTCTGTTCAGCTGCCCACATCAGACATTTGAAGCCCCAGGCGGTGATTTGGGGTTTGAACCCTCTGTCAGACCCTGCAGCCGCTGTTTTGGGGTCAGGAATGTGAGGATGAGGGAGAGGTGTGTGCTCTGCAGCTCAAAGCCCTTCATCCCCATCCCCATCCCA
>NW_026623762.1:67873-72040 GCF_030028575.1 Malurus melanocephalus | reverse complement strand
CCATCCCATCTTATCCCATTTTCTGTACTGAAATCACATTTTTTTTACTCTTCAGGAGTGGCTGTTGTTGCAGTTGCCTCCTAAAATGTGCTTTTGATGGATTCATAAGTTAAACCCAACTGCTCTTGTGTGACCCTTTCCCAGCTCGCTTCATTTTTAATCCATGCAGCAAAATCAGAAAGAAACACTCAGATTATTTTTTTTATTCATTAAACTAATAACCTAATCACAAAAGAGTATTACATGTCAGGTACAGGAATCCACAGCATTTCTGCAGGCGAGCAAACCAGTTCAGCTGAAGAGATAATTCCTTTTTTAAAATTCAGTGCAAACCAAATGTGCCTTGAATGCCTCCTTTATCTCCCTTTGCTCTCGGAATTTGCATTTAAGGATTGGCTTCCTGCGCAATTACAGCACRATCATTTAAAAATATTAACATTAATATAAAAATACACAACTCCTCGTCTCTCCCTGCTGGTTTTTGGGCACAGCAGCTCTTTTTGTGCCCCAGGGTTGGATGTCTTTGGAAATGCAGAGTCTGCAGAGCATCACCCACTTGTGGCAGAAGGCACCACATTTCTCTTTTTTTTTGAGCTGTTCCTTATCTCAAAATAATGCATTTCACCATTTATTATCCTCCTCCTCTCTGAAACACACTCTCCAGGTCAGCTTTTCCAGCTTTTCCAGCTTTTTYAGCTTTTCCAGTGCTATCTGAGCATGGTGAACCACAGTCACTGTCACAGGGACAAAAGGGGTGGCAAAGGGAACATGGCACAAACCAGAAAATGAAATTTCCATTTGGCATTAAGGAATGGGATGTAATTCCAGCTCTGTGGATAAAAGCAGGGGGATGAAGAGAGTTTGAACTCTTATTAAGGCAATCACAAATGCTGCTGAAACATTTGAGTGCTGGTGAGACACCGTGCTTAATTGCTGAATTGAAAACTATTTATAAAATGTCCCTATTCCTGGAGGCACAGGTAAARGGGAGCAGCTGTTCTGCACCAGAAAAGCTCCCATTTCTGGTGTTTCATACCAATTTCACCTCAGAGAGCCTGGTGGATATCTTGATGCAGGCCTTAACCCTTTTTGGCCACTGAGAAACAAATTGTGGTGAAATGAGGGGGGATTGGGGTTTTTGGGGTCATGAAAATAAAGCATAGAAGATGATTACACAGAAAAATCAGATAAATTATCTTGTTAAATGCAGTAAAACACAATGCAATGATTGTGGGCTTTATCGTTAAATTAACTCAGTGTAACTTTGCAGTTTTGGGGCTTTATTTTCAACCAGCAGTGAAATTTCTGTCATTTGTTTCACCAAAACTTAGATGCTGCATCATCCTTCCAGTTCCCCTCTTGGCAGGAGAAGATAAATGGTSATAATGTTTCCTCTGTAGTGGAATTTTAAGATGTAGCAAAATTCKCTTGAGGGCTGTGAACTGATTGACCTCCGGAGCTTTGCTTTTCTGGCCGCCCTTCTTCCTTTAAAGAAGAAAAAAAAAAAATCAGTTCTCTTGTGTCTAAACATCTCCAGCTTGAAGAGCAGCGTTGGATTGTCATAATCTTTATTTAGTCGAGTGTTGTGCTGAGTTATTTGTTTAAAGCTGACGTTTCCTGACAGTATTGGGTTACATCTGAGGGAGAGACCCTGAGCTGAGTCTGAGCTGCATCTCGGATTTACTGCTGTAAACACAGCGAAAAAAACCTTCATAAATTATGCTAAAGGGATTTCTGGGCTGGGTGAGGACTATTCTGGGGTGGAAAATACAGGATGAGGTGGTGGAAGTGGTGTTTYGTGGCGTGTTCAGCAGTGTGAGCACACACGGGTTGTGCTCTGCGCACCCACGCTCAGAATCAAAACAAAAAATCATGAAATTAAATTAATTAATTCATCCTTTGCCATGAGAGCTGCTGAGGGGCAGCTCTGCACCCAGAGAATCCCAGATCCCAGCCCAATATAGGGATAAAAATTCTGTAATTAACTGCAGAGACACGAAATTAAAACTTGAGGGTGATTACAAAGAACCGAGTGCCCGTTTAGGATCTGGGCCAGGGGGGCACAGGGGGTGCCCAAAGCTCTGAGAGGGTGAAATCTGCGGGGTAAAATGCCAGGAAACACAGAAAAAAAGGAAAAAAAGGATCAAACTCAATTATATTCACCAAGGSCCTGATCCCAGCCCATTCCAGAACTTTTATTAACTCACACACCAGGTGTGTTTGCAGYAACAGTGAAATCTGTGATTTTATCTGCAAACTGGGAGAGAATTCCTGCCATCACCTGCTTTTGGCAACAACCTGCAATGGAGTTTTCTTATAATAAAAACAATAATAACTCTTCAGTCGTAGCTTTATGATTAAACAACACCGAGGTAGTGGTTTGTATTTTTTTTTTTCCCCTTCTTTTAATTTGCATAATTCCCAGGCTGCAGCGCAGAGAGAAACATTTGGAGATATTAAGTAGATTGTAAAAAATGTCGTGTCAGATTTGAGAACTGTCACTAACACGAGACTTTTAATTATGAATAAATTAAAAAGGAGGGGCCTCTTTCCCCATGGCCACGCGATTTTTAGTGTTACAAACACTAAAGCTGTGAAATGTTCAAAGGCTGAAAGGGAGATAAGAGAACGGATTATTGTGGAAAATAGGGGAGAGTAGAACTGATAAAGCATTACTGGTGCAGTGATATCTTTACAGGAGTCATTACAACAGAATTACCATTGTTGGAGCAGGAGACAGCGAGGTTTGSAGCGTTCAGGGACTGCAGAAGGGATTTATTGCCAAATGTGGGTTCTGGAGCAGCAGCAGCAGCGAGGAGACCCTTCCTGCAGGGATTGTCTGGGTGCTGCAGGGTGCTCTGACCCCAATGAGGCTCCTCTGACCCCACTGATTCCCCTCTGACCCCACTGAAGTTCCTCTGACCCCACTGAGGTTCCTCTGACCCCCCTGATTCTCCTCTGACCCCACTGAGGTTCCTCTGACTGTACTGATTCTCCTCTGACCCCACTGGGGATTCTCTGACCCCACTGAGGATTCTCTGATCCCACTGAGGTTCCTCTGACCCCACTGATCCTCCTCTGACCCCACTGAGGTTCCTCTGATCCCACTGATCCTCCTCTCACCCCACTGATCCTCCTCTCACCCCACTGATTCTCCTCTGACCCCACTGATTCTCCTCTCACCCCACTGATTCTCCTCTCACCCCACTGATCCTCCTCTGACCCCACTGATTCCCCTCTGACCCCACTGATTCTCCTCTCACCCCACAGCTCACCCCCAGCCCCTGTCCCCGGGTGTTTTCCTCCCTCTGACCCTTCCAGACCCCACTGCTGTCCCCAAACTCTCCCTCAGCAGGAGCTGCCTCCCTTCTGCATCCAAATGGGATCAAATCCCAGTTYGGGGTGGAGGCAGCAGAGATTTGCAATTGTTCAGATATCCTACAGATGATGAATTGAGAGCCCCAAAATAAATAAAATCATTAGTGCCAAATCTTCTCCTGACAAAGATTTTTCACCCTAAAAGACTGAGCATGGACAGCCCCAGGTTTAGGTAGAGCTGGAGGATCTGCTAAAGTGCTATTTCATGTTTAAACAGACTTAAATTTACCAGATCTAATGGGTAACAATATTTCAAAAAGAGACTTAATCTATTTCATTGCATTTTATATGACTTTGTTTAATAAATCATCTTCCACTAGAAGCCCAGTCTAAGAYGAATTTAACAGACCTTATAAATGATGGGTCAATATCAGCTTTGTCATAAATTCATTTTTACTTTGGATACAGGCCTGGTGGGTACTTTTGTATTGCTTTATTTCAAATCATCCATAATTCATAATTAACTTTGACTTTAAAACGTGGCAATGTATTTTTTCTTTTTTTCTCAAGTACGGGATTTTTTTTTTCCCCTTTRATTTTTCACTGAAGAAAAAAAAATTAATACCACTTTAATTACAGGTTTAGATAATGCTAATTTCAATTTACKTTTCTTTGTTGCATGGGATGGTTTGAAATCCATCCAGCAGCAGGAAGAACAGGATTAATAATGAGCACTGGCAAAAACAATGCACGAAGGAACGAGGGGAATGATTTTCAGCGGTTCAGGGAGCTGCAGGGGGAATTCGAGTTCCTTAACACAGACAAAAATATGGGTTTTTAGTTCTCTTT
>NW_026623762.1:59783-67749 GCF_030028575.1 Malurus melanocephalus | reverse complement strand
TGTCACCTTCAGCGTGGAAAGTTTGTTTCTTTTTTTCCAAAATCACAAACCCTGGTTTTCAGGAAAAGAAGAACAGAAGTGTTAGCTTTAGGACAAAGGTGGTTGAGATCAAATGAAGCCGATTGGAGATGTGATTTAAAAAAAAAAAGAAATAGAAGTCATAATGAGAACAATCAACTTCTTTCCCAGAAGAAGGGTCAGTGGGTTTTATGGAAAATATTTTGCTTTTAGATATTGGTACATGGATATCAGCATTACAGATAAGCAGCAGATCCATATATCGTGGTGCTGGCAGCATCTGGATGGATAAACAAAAGAAAATTCTCTGTGAAAGTTTGTTCCCAGTAACATCAGAGAAACAAACTCCAGTTAACTGCAAGGGAAGGGAGGAAAAAGATCTGACCTGAAACAATTTTTTAAGGTCAAAAGTGTGAATAGAGCCATTAAAAAAAAGGTTTCCTAATGTTTATCCATAGTTTATGAAGATGGACTTTTAACAAAAACCTGGCCTAGGAATGTCAGATATCCTTAAGGAGCTCCGTGATTCTGGGATGATCTTGTTCAAGCTTTGGGAATTTCACTGGAATGGTACAAATCACCTGCCACAGGTTTATCTGTGCCTCTGTCCTGTGCCACACAGGGATGGCAGCGCTGCCAGGCACAGGCACAGCAATTCCTCCCCAAATTAAGGAAATCCATCCCCTCTGGGCCCATTCTTGCTGATGGACAGGAAGGTCAATGGAAAATCTGTTCCCAGRCACAGCAGATACAGCTCCTTTCACTGCAGAACTTCACAGAGCCGTCAAATATTCTGTAAAAAAAGCTTTGTTTAAACCGGTGAGAGGCAGTGAAACAGCAGAGATTTTACAGGAAGTTAAGGAACTCAGAATTCCTCCCAAAATCGTGGGTTATTTCCTTTCCCAGGCCCTGTGCTGAAGGTGAGGGAAATAAAATGTTTATTGACACACACCCATGTGCCACTCCGGGATTTTCTCTAAGCACTTGGGGAACATGCAGAGGACTTTCTAAGGTCTCATTATATTAAAGAAAAAGTGATTTCAGTTGCAAGATGTGAGTTGTATGGATGAGCGAGCATCAGTAAACAAGCTTAGCCTAAACCCGTACCTTGGAAAACCAACTTCTAAAAGCAATTAGTGATGAATTACTCCCAGCACTTGGGAAGGTCATTAAACTGCATTTTCCCTACATTAATAAGCACAAAGAACATGCCCAGCTCGAAGATGGGGGTGGAAATCTCTGAAGTTTTTTTTCCAGCCAGGAAACAAAGAGCATTTCTGCACTTGGGGTGAGCAGCACTGGAGTTCAGAGGGACCAAAAAGCCCATAAARCAGCAAAGCTTCAAATCCTCCCCCAGCTCTCAGACATCACATTCATCTTAAAAACATTTCAGGATTCCAAATGCACCGAAAATTGAGGTCAATATTTTTGTGCCACCCCAGAGTTCAGAGGCTCAGCCTTTTGCACCTTCCCAAACTCTGCTCCTCAAACCATTCTGAGCCTGGCAGGGAAATGGGGAACCCTGGAAATCGGGGTCATCAGTCCACTCTGGGAATTGGGGTCATCAGTCCACTCTGGGAATTGGGGTCATCAGTCCACTCTGGGAATTGGGGTCATCAGTCCACTCTGGGAATTGGGAGGGAGATAATCAGTTGTAAAATGGCCCTGAAGGGAATCTCAGAGTGCTGCATCTGCTTCGTTTGGGTACGGATGTGCAATTTCAGAATTCAGGATTGCAGCCAGCAGCCAGTTGGATTTGTTTTGGTTGGGTTTTTTTTTTGTTTCTTAATAATTCAAATTGGGCTGGACACTGTGATTCTCTGAAGGAAGCACGAGGTCTTTCAGATGAAGAATCAACAAGCTCAATGTGGATTAAACACTAAAATATTTATTAAAATATTAAAATATTGCCTTGAGGAGAGAGGACAGTCCTGGTTCAAACAAAGTGAAGAATGCAGCTCGAGTTCTGGGCTGAARCTCCATTTTTGTCTTTGCTCAGCCTCCCTCAGTGACTCCTCTGGCAGTGAGAAGAGGCTCAGAACCTTCACCCCTCCAGGATGGCATTTTGGTGTGCTCAGCTCTGCAGAATGAACCGTGTCCCCAGTGAATTCTCCACGAAATGTCACCAAACACCAACAGTGCCGTGCCCTGGGGGAGCAGAAAAAGGAGAATTTTACCTGGAGAACYGAGTGCTCTGGTTCCTTGAGCCACCACAGACCACAAAAACTCATCAGAAAACACAAAAAAACCCACAATCTGCACAGGAGGCTTTGCTCTCTTTTTAATAATATAAGGAAAATTCAGCYATCCCATTTTCCTAATAATTAACAGCAAACTGTCCTGTGATATTTCTGCTCGGTGACAGGCAGGCACCATTCTGTATAAAACTCAGAAAACTTCACACCTCATTTCAATAGGATTTGGGTTGTGGTAATTATTGAGTTCAGTTTAAAAGGAATCYGTTATTTGGAAGAAATTCAAATTTCTCCACTCAAGTGGAGAGGCCAAAGCAGAGGATGAGGTAGTGAGTTCCAAGGCTGGGAATCTCTCTGAAGTTATGGTACCCTCTCATCAAAAAGATTGGGATGTCAAAGATGCTTTTATCTGACCATACATCAGAGCAGTGGGTGTTAAAGAAGTTCTCATTCCTTTAAAAGTTTGATTTAAATAGGMAAAAAGAGAGAAGTGAAGATTTTCCCCAGAGCTCCTGAGTGTATGTAAACAACTCGGTGTCTAATTCCATTTGTACCTCTGACACTGCTCTTAAAAKAGCCAAATTGGACAGTTTTTCCTGAATAAAATAAATCCCTGCATGGGAGGCCCAGGGACAGGGGRAGGAATGAAACCAAAGGAGCTCCTTTGGGCTACAGAATATATGAATTCCTTTTAATGAGATTTTGATTACCAGCACCAGCGCCTGGGAGCAAAAACCACGGCAATAATCTCGGATGTATTATTTTGCAGGAGGAATTTAAACACGATGATGTTAATCCAATGAATGTCCATTTAGGCTGGCTAATGATGAAACACTGCATTTTACACAGTGSTCACAACTAATGGGAACAGAGATGTCCTTTATGGGATTAGATAAAAAAAAAAATCCGTTTCATCAAGAAGGCAGTTACTCACTTRGAAACCTTCTCATTTGCTGAGTCTGGAGAATGATGGGGGATCAAAAACTGATATAATGAGATCGTTTCCCCCAAATCAAACTGCAGGATGTGATTAAGCCATTATTGACTATTACACCAAATGAAAAGGAGTTCAATCCCACATCCACATCCTCTCACACGGGCAGGTTTAGCTGTAGGAAGAGGCCAATAAACATAAATTTTTTTGATTGCAGGATCCAAGATCTTTCATTATGGAAACTTATTTTAAAGGGGAAGCGGTGCCATTACCCAGTACTGACAGCTTTTTCTGAGAAAAATACAAAATTTCCCCAAAACCCCCAAAATGTTTGAATTCACCAGGAGTTTATCCCAATGTCTGCATAAATTGGAGCACAAAAAACCCTGAGCTGGAATGGGAGAAGGAAAGAAGGAAGAAATACACTTCAGGTTGAGTTTCTGAAGGAAAAATGTCTGTGCCATGACTCAAAACCGTGCCTGTCCTAGACAGGTTTAGTGAGTGYGGGAATAAATTTCTCTTGGTGGTTGTTTAGATTTTTGTTTTATGTCTGAAAGGGTTTTTTGTGGTGTTTTTGTGGTGTTTGCCTTTTGCTGTACCCGAGCTTTTGGTTCTCTGTGGATTTTGAGATGAATATCGAAGGAAGCTTTGCAAAGGTTGGCTGTGATTCTGGATGTCACTGAGTATTTGAGATTCACTGAGTATTTGGGATTTCTATGAGTATTTGGGATTCACTGAGCATTTGGGATTCATCGAATATTTGGGATTTCACTGAGCATTTGGGATTCACTGAGTATTTGGGATTCACTGAGTATTTGGGATTTCTCTGAGCATTTGGGATTCACTGAGTATTTGGGATTTCACTGAGTATTTGGGATTTCTCTGAGCATTTGGGATTCACTGAGTATCTGGGATTCACCGAATATTTGGGATTTCACTGAGTATCTGGGATTTCTCTGAGTATTTGTGATTTCACTGAGTATTTGGGATTTCACAGAGCACTTGGGATTCACTGAGTATTTGGGATTTCTCTGCCCTCTGGAATTGCTGCCACTGGGCATCAGCAGAGCCAACATCAAGGAACTCTTGGCCAGCACAGAGCAGTGGGAACAGCAAAATAAAAACCCCACAGCCATAAATATCCCAGAGATTGTTCAATCAGACGGGAGGAGCCCCAATCCTAAAGATTTCTCATTCTTTAATGACAATCCAGCAGTGCAGGTACCATGGATACGTCTCATTAGGGCTGCCACAAATCCATTTGTTTGTTCTGCTGTAATTTCCCAAATTGGCAGATGCTCGTGGAGGGCAGAAATTACAGGTTCTGCACTCGTGCTGTTTGTGGATATGCATAGGAATGAAAAGAGRAGCAGAAAGAAAATGGGAAATTTTTTAACTTTGTGGAAATGATGAAATTCCAGGTGAAAATTACTGATTTAAATTTTCCTTTAAAGCTGCGCTCATGAAATTTAAACTTTTTTCCTCATTGAGGTTTTGTTTTGAGAAGCTTTCCTCCTTCAATGTTTTCTTTCCTTGTTTTTCTCTTTTTTTTCACAATAAAAAAGGAGTAAACGAATGCTAGAGCCAAAATAATTTCAAAGCAAAATGTTAAAATTTCACTGGAAGGCTTTTGGAAAAAAAAGCGTTCTGGCATTTTCAAAAATAACTTAAATGTGAAATCTGGCAGAACACTTGAAATTTCCCATCTCTGTTACGGTGTGGAATCAGCATGGTAATTTTCTGAACAAATCTTATTAAAAATTTTGATATTTTGGGCAGATTTGATTTTGTAGAAACAYRAAGAGAGAGAAATCCTTGACAAAAYCACGTAATCCCAATCYCATATTCCCCTGAGATTTCCTTGCTTTTCCAAACTTGGTCTTTAACTTCCACCTCACCCACAGCTGCAGTTTGGCACAAAAAAATAAAATAAAGTAGGGRAGAGAGAAAACTTTTAAAATATCTTCATAGAAATATGGAAATCCCAAGAATAACTCGGTACAGAATGTTCCTGAGTGCAGGGAGCAGAATCCAAGTGGAACACTGTCAGATTTCTGGGATCAGAAGGAAGGGTTGAGCGCTGGAGGGAGTTCAGAGGGAGCAGGAGCTGTGGGGACTCTGAAAAAGGGAAAATTAAAGGAGGGGAGAGGCAGAGTTTGGCTGAGCAGGGGCTGCAGAGACGTGAGAGCACAGAAATGTGAGAAGGATGGAGGCACCAAAGGGGCAGTGGAATTCTGAGCTAAAAATGGGATTTTTCTGGGAGTGACGGCTGCAGCCTCATGAAGCACTTGAGGGAAATGTGAGAGGGCTCAGCTCTGGGATTTGGGGATGGGAACACCCAGAGAGCTCTGAAGAACCATGGGACACGCACGTGGCACCACAGGAACTTTTCACTTCTGTTTTCTGACAGCTTGAATTGTCCGGATGCCATTTGTTGCTCAGCTTTGGGGGAAAAATGGAGCTGCCACCTCAACCAACTTTTAATTTTTTTAAAGGATTTTCATTGTGGAGTCTGTACCTCCACTAACACCAAAAGGAAGCTTTTTGGGGGTGAAGAATGAAAGGCTGTCACAGAATTCTTCTGGGAGGAGGAGGAGGAGGAGGAKGAGGATGAGGAKGAGRATGAGGAKGAGGATGAGGAKGAGGATGAGGATGAGGATGAGGATGAGGATGAGGAGCACCAGACACGCACAGGAACACCTGAACTGCAGGATTGACCCTGGAGAGGAGAGCAGAGAATCCTTCTGCAGTCTTTTCTGGAAAGGAGAGCACAGCAGCACCTTCTGAGCTGCAGAAACACCTCGAGGGCTTCACCTTAAAATGAGAAAAGCATCATTTGTAGAATTTCCAGGGATGGGTTAATCCCTCTGCCACATTTTTTTTTAAATTTTGCTGTTTATTCAGCCACTCACAGAGTGCCCTGCTGGACTCGGTTTTATCACCAGAACTGTTCCCTCTGACAGTGCTCGATGAATTTCTGTGCACACATGGACCCCAGATGAATTTCTGTGTGCACACATGGACCCCAGATGAATTTCTGTGCACACATGGACCCCAGATGAATTTCTGTGTGCACATGGACCCCAGATGAATTTCTGTGCACACATGGACCCCTATTCTGTCAGGAACAGCCCTTTTTAGCAGGACATTGTCACCCACTGTGGAAGATTAAAAACCTGCATCACCGCGATGGTTGAATTAGCAACAATTTGGCAACTGGAGGAGAACAGCACTTCATTGTGAAAACGCTTCTGTAACCATTAGCAACTCTGATTTGGTGTCAGGCTTAACTGTTSCTTAAAATTGAAATTGCTTGTCCTTGGAGATGGTGAATAATAGCTGGTGTCTCTGTGAGGAAATCGGGGCTGAATTCTCCTGGAGGGATTCTTTGAGGTGGGAAATGCTGAGCACAGAAACGTGCAGCACCGAGACAATCTCAGATAAAAATATAAACACCCCTCGCTTTGATCTTTCAGCCACTTTGTCGAAGTATTGACAGAACAATGGATTAATTAGGGAGGGAGGTTTTATTGAGGAGATGCAGACTGCCTGAAGTGTCCCAGGGAATCTCATGAGAGAATTAGTGAAAATGGGTGCAATGGGGATTGGAGGAAAAGCCAAATATCCCAAAGCATGGGAAGAACACGGCTCTGCTGTCAGGATTTTTCCATGGCAAAGGATTCCTWTCCAAGGGAACCACGAAAGTTGTGCCCATAAATTCCCTGGATTTGCTGCCTTTACATTCAGGGCAAAACTTCCACCCAAGAGATAACCCAGGGCTCCAGAAAAATGGGAATTACACCSGAGTCTGGAACAAACCGGGGCTCAGGTCAAGCAGATCTGACATTGCACTTGTGGAGCTTCCCCTTTTCCTTTCATGTGRCACAGAAAACCTGAGAGTGTGGAAGCAGCAACTTAAAGAAAAATTATTTGCCACAGATAGGACTTCAAGTCCCTTTTATGAGTGGTCCTGTAGCTATTCTACCTCTTCTTTCTTAATTAAGGTCTCTCACCTCCTCAACTTCTACTGCAAAAATAATTTTTTTGGAAGAAAATCAGCTTTTCAAATCGAAATAAAGAACTTAAGATGAAGATTTTTTTTTAAAAGCCCCAACTTCCTTATTGAAAAGTTGAGAACATAATTTGTTAGAGAAAAGCTATATTTTTCTCATTGAAAATCCAATATTTGGCATCATTTTGGCTTGTGTTTTCATCCCCAAATGGAAAGATTTTCACTGGAAGCTTTAGGGACAGAAGGAAAAGCATTYAGAAGCTCTCTTGGAAAATGGTGTGTGTTACTTGGCCAAAAGTTTTATAATGCAATTAAGACAACTTGTTYAGGCAGAGAATGATAATGCTGATCTCTTCAGAGTTGTGTTCAATAGCTGCAGCATTGTCCTGGGGTTTGTGGTGAAGTTTCAGCTCCATATTTACCCTTTGCTTTATTTTTTTTTTAGAATGAAGCTTTCCAGAAATAGCRAAGGATGTCTAAAACGTGTCATCTTTAAAACTCTATTTATAAATACACATACAAGTGTATTTATAGTCTCATAAATACATCTGGAAATAAATATTGTGCTGCAGATAGCCCGATTTTGATTTATTCAGGGTGCCCAATAACGAGGCAGATGGATCCACGCCCTGCAGTGAAATATTGGGGATTCAATAMATTCAATATTCAGATTCACCTGCCCTTGCCAAGCACAGACAAGGGCGACCCTGAACCCATCTGCCCTCGGTTCTGGGGGTCAGGACAAAACCCCGATTGAGCAGCACCTTCCTGGGCACGTTTGGGGTTTGTTTGGCTGCAGGAGGGGTC
>NW_026623762.1:47844-59091 GCF_030028575.1 Malurus melanocephalus | reverse complement strand
AGGAGCTAAAGGGGCACAGAGGGATGGTCAATTTGGGAAAAGGCTGATTCAGGTGCCTGTGACTTCAGCCTCGGCTGGGAAGTGTCACAAACACAGCTCATAATTAAAAATCTGAGATAATAATGTGGTCAAAATTACCCTGAAAGATCTGCACAAGAAAGATGAAATTTTTTCAAAGTGTCKGACAGATTTTTGGGAGAAAAAGGAAAGGAGTATATATATTGCTGGAGTATAAGGGAATGTCCTGTTTGACATTCTTTAACTCCAAAGGTGGCAGAAGTTTAGACTCTGCCTCAAGAAATTATCTCAAGAAAAGAGATAATAGACACGGCCACGTGCAGCCTGTGAGGTGACATTCATAAAGAAACTTCTGATTACAAAATTTACAACCCAGATTTTTTTTTTTTTTTAGATGTTTCTGACCTGGGAACCCTAAAGAGGAAGGAATTTCTGGTGCAGCTGAGCAGCAAGKTTTGAAATGCCAGTGTTTCCTGCAAGCAGAACRTTCTGGAATGTGATTCAAGGCCGTSGTGATCCAGCCCAGCACGGGGTAAGTGACAACATGAGCTGCATTCTGAACCACCCAAGCTATCAGCAAAATAGCAGCAAAAGAAAAGTTTAACTCGGGAAAGAAAATGGGCTTTGGATTCCTGTTAATGATAAAATTAATTTTATACCCAAACCAYTGGACAGTGGTCCCCTGGAGAACAATGAAGAGAGTGAAAATCCCTCAGACAATGAATGGTGAAAAGTKCATAATAGTCTTATCATTTCTGTACAGCCTGGGCTGAGACAGCGGTAATTAATTAGGAGAAAATGACAAATGGTCAAGGCCACGCTGAAGGCAGTGGCCCTGGTACTTGACATTGTAATGCARCTGGGGAAAAGCTTGTCAAATCAAGGTTGTGTTAATTTATTAGGCAGCCATTTGTGTCAAGCTGAATAAAAGGAAGGGGAAAAATAAGAGGTGAAAAGCTCCTGCAAATATGGAGTATTTGGGTGGCTTTTTATCCACTGCATGTTTTAGGAACACAGGGATTTCGTTCACTCACCCCTCACACTGTGACCGCTGCTCAAACCCATCCATCATTTTTGGTTTGGTTTGGTTTATCCTGCAGCGTCAGTGGAGTCAAATCTTAGTTGGGGGTTCCACTCCAGCAAACCACAAACATTTCCCACTTTTATCTACTTTTGTTCTTGTCCAGAGAGGGGTTTGAAAACACTCCTTGGGCTGCTATTCCTGCCCGTGCAGATCAAACTGTTGGGTCAGCACTGGGGAAGGGACGCTCCAGCCTTGGTTTTCTCTTCCTGTGCACTTGGGCTTTCTTCATCTTGCTCATTCCAACYAAAATTCCTAAAAACAGGACTTTGCTTTAGCCCTTCAGCTCCCAACAAAGCTTTCAACAGGATCAAATTTACGTGAAAAGTTCGTGCTTGCAAGCGAACTGAAATTTGCTGTTTGCTGTCAGCTCAAGCAGCCTCGCAGTGGGGTTTGGGGTTTTTTGGAGTCAATAAAAAACAGTGTCCAGGGATTCTGGATCCCTGTCTCCTACAGCATCAACATCCAAACCTTGGAAAATGTCCTGGTGCTGTCAGTCACTGGAGAGCACCRTGAGAGCACCCAAATGGGTTTGTGTGGAAAACTTCCTTTTGTGTGGAAAACGTTTTTTTTTTTTTTTGCGTGGAAAACGTTCCTTTTAGGGTCGGGAACCATCCCGGTGGTTCTCCCCAAGCAGCAGCAGATGGGCACTGAGCACAGATTGTGCCACTTTAGGAACTTTATGTCAACAGTCCCAAACAACAGAGGAGGCAGCAGTTGGTACAAACCATCAGGATTCTTTAGAGACCCCTCATTTTCATTAATCTGTGCAGTTTGGGTGTTTGCTCAAAGTGCTGCAAAGATAGGAAAGGACCTTTATAGATGGGAAAACACTTCTAATGGTGTGGATTTGTCTCTGAGAGGTGGCCCTGGGGCTCTTTAACCCGTTAACTGCCATGTGAGTGTGGCAGTGGTGGCAGTGGTGCCAGAGGTGGCAGTGGTGACCATGGGGCAGTGGGGTAGTGGTGGCAGAGGTGGCAGAGGTGGCAGAGGTGGCAGTGGTGGCAGTGGTGGAAGCGGCAGAGGTGGCAGTGGTGGCCATGGGGCCGAGGTGGCAGCGGTGACAATGGTGACAATGGTGACAATGGTGGCAGCAGTGCCCTGCAGCTCTCCAGGTCACTGTCACACCCTCCTGTTTCCACTGCTCCTTCAATTCTGCTGGAAAGAGGTGACTGATCCAACCGTAAAACAGCCCCTCCTCCAAAAATCAGCAATTTSTCACTCGATCAGTTGATTGCAGGGTCTGGTGTCATTTTGCAGYGTGGATCTGATTAGAGACACCTCTGGCTGAATGTTAAAGCATTTCCCTGTGTGCTGTACAGGGTTGTAAATCTGTCCTTACAGATGTGTGGGTGGCAGCTGAAAATTATCTGAGGTGGTGAATTGCAAATCCACACCTTTTKGGCAGCTTTTGTATTCCAGGGATTCATCCTGTCCTCCTAAACACGGCCTGGGATGGGCACTGTCCTCTGGGTGTGCTGGGGGTTTATATTCTGGATATTTCTGTGTGTTGTGCTGTTTTGGGCAAACCAAACTGGGATGAACTGGTGGGGAAAYGCCCTGGGCATGGATCACAGCCCTGGGGTGGGGCAGAAGCCCCTCCATATCAATGTACCATTAAAATCGGCTCTGAAGCCACTGCCAAGCTGGGATGAGATTTATTTTCTCAGTCCAAGTTTTCTGACTGAAGATGATGAGTCTGTGATTTTATTTTTTTTTTGTTGTTGAGGCTCAAGACATGAAAATGTGTCTGAAGTCTTTCATTTCCACCTATTGAAAGAGCTTTAAAAGGGAAAGAAATAAACAGATGGCTCTCATTAGCACGAGAGCGCTTTAATCTTTTGCACATTTTAAATTTTATTTTCCTTTCAATGTTTGTAAGTAAATTGGTACAAAATTAAGACTTCACCAGAGCAATTGAATTTCACACATTTCAATCCATGAAAGGAGAGGTGGACTCGGTCCAAACTGCGACAACTGATGTAATCCTGGCATCACAATTATCCATTATCATCAACAAATGCATTCTGAGTGAATGGGAGGCAGCAAGACCAGCCCTTCCCCATCTCAACTCCAGCAAAATTCTGAAAGCTCCGTGTCCAACTGGGGATTTTGTCTCCAAAATTCAACCAAACTGGGCCCTTCCCCATCTCAACTCCAGCAAAACCCCTCTGAAAGCCCCGTGTCCAATTGGGGATCTTGCCTCCACAATTCAACCAAACCGATTTTATTTTAAGCTGGAAAAATCCAGAGCTCATCATATCAAGGGCAACATGCGGGAAATGGTGGATAAAATACGCCCATGGGTATAAATTGCCCAATTTGTATGGACGCCAATGGGGTGCTGTTGTTTTCACCACAAAATAATCCCAATAATGTGTTGGGGCACCACCTGGAAAAGGTGGGAAATCACCAAGAGTTCTCCGGGCTCAGGAGCTGAGTGGTGTTTGAGTGACTCCATCGCAAAGAAGCAGAGGTTGCTGCCACCTCCAGCTTCAAATTTTGTGTTTTCACCTCAGATTTTGTGTTTTCACCTCAAATTTTGTGTTTTCCTGCTCAGTAAATTCTGTAAATCCAGGCTGCATGGCCAGGGCTGGCTGCTGCCACAGCCTTCGATCCTGCAGCAGTCAAAGGCTTTTCAGTCCAACCACAATTCCTGATTTAATTAATAAACCAAGASTTGTGGTTGGACTGAAAACCTGATTTYAGTAAATAAACCAAGAGTTGTGGTTGGACTGMAAACYTGATTTTARTTAATAAACCAAGAGYTGTGGTTGGASTGMAAACTTGATTTTMGTWAAYAAAYSAAGAGTTGTGGTTGGACTGAAAACCTGATTTTAATTAATAAACCAAGAGTTGTGGTTGGATTGAAAACTTGATTTTARTTAATAAACCAAGAGTTGTGRTTGGACTRMAARCYTGATCTCGTCAATAAATGAAGAACTGTGATTTTTGGGGGATTCTTAGGGGATTGCCACGATTGGTGACAGAGCAGTGACGTTGGCACAGAACCACAGAAATGCAAACAGAAGGTGGCTGCTATCCCCCTGTAAATAGAATTACATTCTTGAAGGCTTATTWTGTAGGATAAAAATCAAAGTCTGATCCTCTCCCATTTATTTTYGGAAGAAAGATGAAAATTGGAGAACTGCTGGATTTGCAGSATCGGAAAATGAAGTCAAAGGCTCYCGGGGGAAAAAAATATTTTAATTCTGCTCCTCTTAAAACAGGATTGTGCATAAAGTGGCTTTTCTACTTCCTAGGAGCTTTCTTAGTTTCTGAAGAAGAATGTTTATTTTTGGTGGCAGTGTACAGCATACTGATTAACAGAAAAAAAAAGAAAAAAAGCTTAACATTTCAGTTATGTTGAGGAATTTTGTTTTGAGCCTAACCTTTTCAAATAGTGGATGTTTTAACAGAAAATGGAATACATCTCGCTCTGGAAAGTTATTTTTAAGTGGGGGGAAAAAAGGAGCATTCTCACTTGGCTAATACACCATTTTCAGGTTTTCCTGTCTAATTTGGATGAGGGAAAGTGTTTCAAAAATAGCGTGTCAAAATTTGAATGAGTTAAAAGGACTTGGTGTGTTTCTCCTTGGCAAACTTTGTTTTCCTTGATATTTAGACACAAAATGTTCTGCCCTAGAAACTTTTCACTCCCTTCTCTGGACAAAGTCAGCTGCTTTGCGTGGGCTCCTGGGAGGCCAGAGAACATCAGAATTATTTTAATTTTATTTTTTTTTCCTGTTGGGATTTTGATTCAGAATGATTCAGTCGTGATTCACACGGGGAGAAATTATCTCCGCCGCCTTCCCGTTGGGTTTCACTTTGACAGTCAGGTGTAAATGGCCCCAGTGCTGGTGTTTGTGTCCAGGGGAGGAGCTCAGGAGCCATCCTGGATGATCCCGGGGCTCAGAGCTTCATGGATGGAGGGAGAGCCTTTCTGGGCAATATTTCGGGTTTGTGGATGGAGGGACAGCATTCCTGAAAAATATTGAGAGTTCATGGATGGTGGGAGAGCATTCCTGCATGATATTTGGGGTTTGTGGATGGTGGGAGAGCATTCCTGGACAATATTTGGGGTTTGTGGATCACAGGAGAGCCTTCCTGGACAATATTGAGTGTTTGTGGATGGTGGGAGGGCTTTCCTGGGCAATATTGAGAGTTCATGGATGGTGGGAGACATTCCTGGATGATATTCGGGGTTTGTGGATGGTGGGAGAGCCTTCCTGGACAATATTTGGGGTTTGTGGATGGTGGGAGACATTCCTGGGCAATATTGAGAGTTCATGGATGGCAGGAGAGCCTTCTCAGACAACACTCAGGGTTTGTGGATGGCAGGAGGGCCTTCCTGGACAATATTCAGGGTTCATGGATGGCAGGAGAACCTTTCTGGACAATATTCTGGGTTTGTGAATGGTGGGAGGTCCTTCTCAAACAATGCTCAGGGTTCATGGATGGCAGAAGGTCCTTCCCAGACAATGCTCAGGGTTTGTGGCAGCCCAGAGAGGAGTTTCTCTTTCCTGCTCTTAATGCTCTGCAAAGGTGAAGAGTCCCCACTGTCTCCAGCCAATTTGTGCTGAAATAACCTCACATTTGAAAGCTCCTCAATCTCCCTGCCCTGGAGCTCCTTGGCTCCGTTTTTTTGATCGCTTTTGTTTCCTCTTGCACATCTCAGAACCCTCTTTGTGCAGGGGGTGYTGGAATGCAGAAACCCTCGGCCCCAAAGCTGCCCTTGGCCAGGTGAGCAGAGCTGGGTTGGGTTGGGGGAACCACAGGAGCTGCAATTCCCATTCCCTGAGTGAGGGAAACAGCCAGCTCTCAGCAGAGCTACAGCCACGGGGCCCAGCCCTTCTGATGGCTTTTCGAGGAGAAAAGAATAATTTTTAAAAAGAAAAAAACCAAGGGTTTGTATTGACTTTGGTTCACCAAGGTGTTCAGCTTTTAGGGTATTCCAGGAATAGGATTTGAGGCAGAATTTGTGACATCAGAGGGAGGCAATGAGCAGTGAGTGCCAGTGCTGCTGTAACAAACCCCAATCCTGCCTTTTCTCAGGGGTGTGACTTTCAGGAGCACACGGATCAAATCCCTTTAGAGGATTTTGATTTTGAGTTTGGCCCTTTTTTCCAGCCTCACCCTTTTTCCAGGGTTTTCCAGGAGTGTGATCTGATGGCTCCACCTTTGCTTTGCCTCCTTCCCCAGCTCCAGCCCCGTGTCTGTTCTGTTTAGTGCTGCAGGCTGTGATTATCCTCTGCAGATAGAAATGTTCTATTGCCCGAGTCAAAGGCGTTTAGTTCATCCACACAAGTTATTGTTTGGAGGCCAGAATGTCTCCAGTTCATATCCCAACTCTTGTTTCCATTATTGTGTGTGTGTGGTATTAATTTCTGTCTTTGAGGGAGGAATAAATCCATCCAGAGCTGTGAGGAGAGGGCAGAAATGGAAGTGAATGTCTGAGGAGATCTCCCCTGGCACAACTTTTCATCTTGGCAGTAGCAGATATGAAAGGGCTCCATTTAAATCCATAAATAAATTTTTAAAAAATGTTGGAAGTTGTCCCAAATTTTATCTGGGATAACTTGGTTTTCTTTTCTTTGCTAGGACAGAGCTAACGTTTATCTTTGTGTTAAAAAAAAAGAGAAATAAACAATATAAAGGAACCCCAAAATGCACTGTGATGAACATAACATAAGAAAGAATTAACTTGCTCAAGTGGGGCCTCTTCTAGAGGTTTAATCCAAACAGAAAGGCAGAATTCTGGWAAACAGAAACTGGGAAACAGTTGAGGCAAGTTCCAAAACAACTGCTATGATTTATATTTACTTAGGGAAATGCATTCTAGTCATCATTGCCTTTTATCTCAGCCATAGCGTAGAAAATTACCTTGCACCGCCACAATTTATAAAATACTCTTTGAATGTTTATCACCCAAGCACAGTCATAACAACAGCAGCAAATGGCAGGATTCTTTTAACAACTCCTGGTGCTATTGCAGAAATCTGTGCTGGAGGTAGCCAGTAATTGGCAGAGATGGGGAGGAAATGGAATAAAGTTGTCCAAGTTGTTTGCCACTAATAAAAACTCCATTACTTGAGGAGCTGCAAACTTCCAGCAGAGGGTAACGCCTGTCAAGGAGGTGTGAACACTCGGACAGGAGTGTGAGACAGAGGTCCCAGAACTGCTCAGCTCTGCCAGACTGAGCAGCTGCAGATCCTTCAAGTCCAGCTCCCAGCTCTTCCACAAGCACRCTTCTCCTGCCATCCCCAAGTGTTGCTGCAAAAAAAAAGCTTTTCCTTTTTATCCCAGTAATGTTTGCAGCTACAAGCTTGTGAATTTGGCCTGGAAAGTTGTACCTCCACAACAGAAATCTACTTTTTTTTGCATTCTCCACCGTCCCCATCCCCATTATCTGTGGCATTCTCCACCATCCCCGTCCCCATTATCTGTGGGGTTCTCCACCATCCCCATCCCCATTATCTGTGGCTTTCTCCACCATCCCCATCCCCATCCCCATTATCTGTGCCATTCTCCACCATCCCCATCCCCATTATCTGTGGCTTTCTCCACCATCCCCATCCCCATTATCTGTGCCATTCTCCTGCCATCCCCATCCCCATTATCTGTGCCATTCTCCACCATCCCCATCCCCATTTCTGTGGCTTTCTCCATTTCCCCATCCCCATTTCTGTGCCATTCTCCACCATCCCCATCCCCATTATCTGTGCCATTCTCCACCATCCCATCCCCATTTCTGTGTTTCTGTGCATCTGCCACGAGCCTAGGGCCACTGCAGCCTTGGGGAAAAGGCCACCCCAAGCTGAGGGTGGCACAGAGCTCTCCAGGAAGGCAGCCAGGTCTTTATTTTCAATTTATTTATTTAAAACAGAGGTGTTTCAGCCAGCTGGAYGGTGGCATTGGCTGCCCCTTGCAGGGTCTCTTGGTGTTTGGGGTAAATCCAGCACTCTGAGTGTGGAGGTGCTGTCCCTGTCCCCARGGCTGTACCTGGAGATGTCCAACACYCTTTGGGCTGAGGAGCTCAGCAGAGCAAACTCAAACACCCCATCCTGGCCCTTCCTGGTCAACCCTGACCCTTCCTGCCCAGCCCAGAGTGTTTCTGCTGCTGTTGGAGTTAAAAAACACAAATCCCYRYTCTGASRCTGCRATATCTSCTGAACATCCTCTGCTCTCTCTTGSTTTGGGCAKGGACAAGCCCAGAAAAACASAGATTGCTGTTCTTTGACCATGGGATTGGTCACAAGGGCTCCCACTGGCATTATTTAAACAAGAATTACCCCAATTTCTGATGCTCCTCAGAGGAGGTTGATGAATTCAAGGTCAGGACTCACACTGCATCGATTTCGTGCCAGGGGATTTAGACTTTAAGTGATGGATTGTGTGGTGAGCTGATAATTTTTTTTAAAAATTAGTGAAACTTCACAGCGTAACTTTAATTGTTGGTGTTTTCTGAGGAGGGGCTGAAGCACAGCTCTGCTCTGTTCCTGCTCCCTCCTGCAGAGCCTGTGAAATGCCACAGCTCTGCTCAGTGGGGTCTGGAGCTTTTGTGGATGTTTTTGAGAGTGATGAACATGATGAGAGCCAGGGCTTTGGGTGCTGTCAAGCATTCACAGGACCACGGGACCACAGAATCTGTCACAGAATCACAGAATCACAGGATCACAGGATCATAGGATCACAGAATCAGAGTCACAGAGTCAGAGTCACAGAACCAAAGAATCACAGAATCCCAGAGTCACAGAATCACAGAATCACAGGATCTTAGAGCCACAGAGTCAGAGTCACAGAGTCACAGAACCAAAGAATCACAGGATCACAGAGTCACAGAATCAGAGTCACAGAATCAGAGTCACAGGATCACAGAATCACGGAGTCACAGAATCAGAGTCATAGGATCATAGGATCACAGGATCACAGGATTAGAGTCACAAAATCACAGAATCACAGAATCACAGAATCACAGAATAACAGAATCACAGGATCACGGGATCACAGAATCACAGAGAGACAGAGTCACAAAATCACAGAGTCACAGAATCACCAGGATTGGAAGAGACCTACAAGATTCCCAAGTCCAACCCATGCCCAACACCTCAACTAAACCACAGCACCTATTGCCACATCCAATCTTTGTTAAACACACCCAGGGATGGTGACTCCACCATCTCCCCCGCAGACCATTCCAGTGCTTTATCACTCTTCCCATAAAACCTTTTTCTCTGCTCTTTCCTCTATTTCCCTGGCACAGTTCCAGGTGGGATGGCACTGGCTGTCACTGTCCCCAGAGCTGTCCCCAAGAGCCTTTTCCAGAGCTCTCTGTGTGTGCTCTGCCCCATGGGGTGAGCACTGCCCCATCCAGCTCCACTTTAGGTTTTGTGCACCCCAAAAAGGGTCAAGCGGAGCCTCAGAGATGCCCAAACCTCCACTGGGAGGAAAAACCCCACAGTTTCCTTGGGTAGCCACATTCCCATATGGAAATATGGAAATAAAGCACCTTGAAAAGCAAAATGCCATTCTCCTCCTCACCTGCCCACTGCTCAGCATTCAGCACCACGTGTGGCAGGGCTAAGACTCCAATAAGATCTCATCAGTCATGGTTTTGCAGTCCTGCTTAAAAATAAATAAATAAATAAATAAATAAAAATTGGGATTTCATTAAACAACGCTGTGCAATGAATGGATAGGGTAAAATTTAGGGAGATTAACTGGGCTGTGTTTGAGATGCCAGTCATCTTGAAAGCCAGGAGCAATGTCAAGAGAGATGAAATACGGAGTCCTGGAGAAATGGCACCATTGGGAAYGAGACAGCCACTTCCACACTGACAGAGGGATGGGGATGTTTGCTTTAATAATGCCTGAACGAGAATCCCAGATTTAATTTTTCATCATATCGTTAGGCAGGCCTTGAAGGCCGATGGTATTTTTCAGAAAAGGCTCAAATCTCTTCTTCTAGTGGGGAGCAGCAAAGAAACCCTTCAGCAGCCYGCTCCTGTGAATTGTAATATTATTCACATATTCTCGTAATTATTTCAGGATCTGTTCCAAATATTTTTGAGCTGGAACCTGATGATAATGAACTTCCAAGGCCTGTTTTCCTCCAGCTTGCAGCGTCATGCTAAATGGACTGCAACAAGAAGTGCTGCCGTGCCTGAGCTGTACCGGAGCCAGAGCAGAATTTGCAAATGTGGTTTTTTTGGGAGCTGCTGCTGCTATTTCTCACCACCTCCTTGCAGAGAGAGCGGAACACTTCCCACTGCTGAAATCTGAGAGTGAGAACTTTGCAGGCTGATAATCCTGACAGTGACCAGCAAAGCACAAAGCGAGGTTTACAGAGGAGTCTGGGGCAAWGCAGATCCCTTGGAAATGCCCCTGGAATTCAGGGAGGATGGATTATCTGCCTTCCCACAAACAAACCCCACTTTTGCTGCCTCAATTTCCCCAGGAAAAGCATCTCCAGCAGTCGTGCAATCACAATATTGCTGCATTATTTAGTGCTTGCCAAGCCAAGTGTGTGTGTCTATATTTAACATTTGCTTTTCACACCCATTTCCCTCTGTTGGCTAAAATTGAGGCAGAAATGGGAAAAAGTAAAAACAGGCAGCTCAGGGCTTGGAGCAATGATGGAAGGTGGTTCTTAATTTAGATTCTTTGGACTAGTTGGAGTTCAGGAGTCAAATTTGGGCTGGCTCAGTCATAATCTGTGCAGGGGTTAATTCAGGGGTGCTCAGGGATGATCCAGGCTCAGATCCTGCAGCACCAGGACACGCTGAGGATGGACAGGACTTAGAAACCATTTGGGCATCTCAAATTCATTTGGAGGCAGTGTAATTATCTGGAATGTTGTTATTTTCCATCCTTCTCAGGTGGTTGAAATCTGAAATCTTGCACATTTCCCAAAAAAAAAAAAAAAAAATGAGTTAGCCACACACAAAACAACTCAATTCAACCTGGTGATATTTGTAAAATAATAAAAGCAGCAACATTTTAGGTGAAGTAACATAATTAACATATCCTTTCTGTGTTTTTCCTTGATTTGGGTTTCTTGATGGCAAAGTTAWGGGAGGAAGGTTTATTCTTGTTCTTCAAGGGCAACAATACGCTGTAGCGAAACCGTGCCATCATTTTTTTTCTAC
>NW_026623762.1:44840-46872 GCF_030028575.1 Malurus melanocephalus | reverse complement strand
GGTGCTGGAGCCAGGAGTTGGTTGGTTGAGCAGAAATGGTTCTGTGATGCTCTGAGGATCCAGGGGAAGAGCTGCAGCAGTGGGGAGCATTGGGGGTTACCTCACACACCGTGTGCTGTCCTCACTGTGCTGTGGGAGTTTTGGGACAGCCACACTCCAARCCTGACCTTATCCTGATCCTTTCCCACTTCAACAAACTGAAATCCATGAAATATTCCTCAAGTGTCTGGCCCGGTGTGTGCAGTCACAAAATCCAGCTCCAGGCTGGGTGCTCCACGTGCTGGTCCGAGTGTTTTGTGCTGTTCATGATGAGACAGAAAAAGCTCATTTTTGGTTGTGTTTGCTCTCAGTGTGGGGRTCAGAGGGTGGCAATGGTGCCCAGGAGGAGCCACTGACCCCTGGGAATGGCAGTGTCACCCTGGGCAGTACCTCACTGCCAGCACAGGGGATTTATTGCCAGGCAAACCTCAATGTTCTGTGCCCTGTGAGAGACACAGCTGGGCAAGGCTGGGACAGCAGGGACAAATCCTGTGACCACAGTGCATCCGTGACGCTGAAATTTGAGGTTGTGGTGAATTATTTTGGGAATTTAATGGAACTGGCATGATCTGGAATGTGAATTTTTCTGCTGGTGATGATGAACCTTCTGCTGGGCGAGAGGACAGATTCTCTACTGCCCTCCATCGCACTGAATCCTTCCAAATCATGGCAGTGGCTCAGACTGTCCTCTCCTCACCCCTGGAATCTCCAGCATTTCCAGCCATGGAAATGTTTCAGTGCCAGGATGGCTCTGCCCTGGTGCCAGAACCTTCCCTGGGCCGTGGCAGCTGGGGCTGCTCCTTTCAGATTCATTGATTTATTGATTTATTGATTTATTAATTCATTGATTTATTGATTCATTGATTTATTGAGTCATTTATTTATTTATTTATTTATTTATTTATTTATTCATTGATTCATTGATTCATTGATTCATTGATTCATTGATTCATTGATTTATTGATTCATTGATTTATTGATTCATTGATTCATTGATTTATTGATTCATTGATTTATTGATTCATTGATTCATTGATTCATTGATTCATTGATTTATTGATTTATTTATTCATTGATTTATTGGTTCATTGATTCATTCATTTTTTGATTTATTGATTTGTCTCCGGTGCACAACACCTCAAACATCACCCCACGGATAAGAGAACCTCAGCCTGCCCACTGTACAACACTTTTAGCTTTTTAATTAGATGGTAAAGAAAACAAATGAATAATCAGCACGTAGATAATGGGAATTRGCCCTTATTTTATACATTAAACTCCATCCCCGTTATTGGGCTGTGCTGCAAAGTGYTGAGCTGAAATCCATGCCCTAATTATTCGCCGTGATGTGAACGTCCCCGGCTTTTTGTGCTAAACGAATGTAGGTAAAGATAAAAACCTATTACAAAAAGCTRGGATTGGAATGGAAGATAGGCCAGCGCTAATTACTGGCTAATCATTGTGTTAGAGTAATTATATTATGTGCTTTCAAAGCCTCGGGTAGCGCCAGGCTGAACACTAGCGTGTAATTTGTCAGAGAGGAGTTAATTTTTCTTGTTATCATAACAAGAGAGCATTTCTCCTCTTTTCCTCACCATTTTTCAGGGGTGTATGATTTTACCATTATTCTGAAGGTTTTTTTTTCTCTCCTGTTGGTCTGGAGGAGCTGTTTCACAGGGGCTGATTTTGGGCTGATTTTGGGCAGATTCTGTTCCCTGTTTGCTGATGGTGACAGCAGCACTGGGACTGTGGTTGATCAACATAGGAGATGTGATCATCACCATAAAAATTGCATTTTTAATGGGATTATTCACTGCTGGAGCCAGGCAGAGCCTTTCCAGGCAGGTACAATGGAAAAGAAGCATTTTCCAGCAGTGCCAGCCTGGAAATCTCCCAACCCTTCTCTTCCTGGGCCCTTCCTGTGCTCAAAACCCATCCCTAAATACCTGAAATAAATACAGGTAAAAATAAATACAGGTAAAAATAAATACAG
>NW_026623762.1:36225-43105 GCF_030028575.1 Malurus melanocephalus | reverse complement strand
AAAAAAAAAAAAGAGGAAAAAAGGAAGGGAAAAAAAGAAAAAAAAAAAAAGTCTGGGATGGAAAATGACATTTTTCCTTGTGGTTTCTTTCATTTGGTGAGGGAATAGAGTCAAGCAGGTTGCATCAGGCTTTGAATTTGGTTCAATAATTAAAAGGGCTAATTAACACCTGCTGAAACKCAGAATTTGGGCTCTGCAGGAAATTTGGACAATTCCACGTTGATTTTCACTCAAGAGTGGAAAGAGCCATGTGGTTTAGAGATTTCTCTCCAAAATATTCCCCCTCACCAAGCGTTTTATTGAAATGAAGAAGGAGGAAAATAGGAAACCTCCAGCTGACACTCAGAAATCAAAACAGAACTTTAATTCCAGAAAGGCTTTATAACATATGCTTTTCCCCCATTGCTAAAAGGAAACCTAATTAAAACATCTCCTTTGCAATGTTTTTCAGTGAAATTTCATCGYGTTTTTGATGTCAAATGGAACATTTTTGCTTAAATAAACCAGGTGTGGAGCAGCACCTGTGAGCTGGGGAGGTTTTTCCTTCATTTCCTCGGTGGTTTGAGATGTTTGGGTGATAAATCCCTGAGCAAAGCACACCCAGGCTGGGGACAGAGCCCTTTGTGTGCTCTCAATTTCCATGGGGAAGGGATGGACTGGGCAGGGAAATCCTGGGCAGGGAAATCCCATCCCCTTTGGCTGCTGCTTTTCCCACCCACCTGAGCTGATGCTTTTATCCATTTTTATCAATAATTAAAAACAGCAAAAAATCACCAGATTTTCTGCCTGGGTGTGGTAAAAGCTGCTGTGTGCTGGGGGAGTTTAGATGAGGGCAGGGAGAGTTCTGGAGAGGAAATGTGGGCAAAGACCTTTGTGGTGCCTGGAGAGGGTTAAAGGGAAATTCTGCTGCCCTCAAAAAGGGCCTGGGGACCATTGGTGCTCGCGGTCATTGTCACCAGAATGTCACAATGGTCATTGTCACCACAATGTCACAATGGTCATTGTCACCAGAGTGTCACAATGGTCATTGTCACCACAATGTCACAATGGTCATTGTCACCAGAATGTCACAATGGTCATTGTCACCACAATGTCACAATGGTCATTGTCACCAGAATGTCACAATGGTCATTGTCACCAGAATGTCACAATGGTCATTGGCACCAGAATGTCACAATGGTCATTGTCACCAGAGCTCTCTGTGGATTTCCAGGGATCCTCCAGCCCTGGGACAGCTCTGTCCACTCTGAGTGATCCATCTCAGACATTGCCCATGGTTTCCATCAGCTGGGATTCTGTCCCAGGGTAAAACAGGAATATTTCTATTCCAGCTGGAGAGCTGGAAAGCAATGAGAGCTCAATTTGGGCTCAGGGAGCCTGGGGACAAAGAAATCCTTTCCTAAATCCATCCTGAGAGCACAAACGCTCTCCTGGACATGGGCAAGGGCTCTGCTGTTCCAAATTGGATCCATAGCCCAGTGAAGGGGGAAAAAAAAAATAAAATACATATTTTTCAGGCAGAAAATCCCAATTTTGTACCTGAGTTCTGGGCAGGTTTCTGCAGCATTTATCCCAGGTAACACTGGAAATCTATTCCTGACTAAACCCTAAATAATTGCTGCCAGAACGCCATCGTGGTGCTGATGAGTATTTCTCCAACAGAAGAAAAASAGCATGTTGATTCTTGAACCGCAGAAAGCTATAATTGTAATTTAAAATCTGGCGTGTTGTTTAAAATACTAAATTCTTTATCTTTCAGAATCTTTATAATTATACATCTAAACCGTCACTCTGAATAACATTTGCAAGTGTTGTTCCATTTTTAAGATCTTCCCCAATTTAAATATCAAGGCCCGAGAGGAAAATGAAATTAAAAAAAATCCTACCTGCAAAGCCCATTCTGTTTCAAAACTATTCATTCCCATTATAGCTACAGAAAAAAAGAAAAAAAAGTTATAAAATTGTAACGCTTATTTGAAATGTCTTTTCTCACACAATAGCAAATGTTCCTGCTCCTCCTCTCACAATAAAACCACCATATCAAATACCTTTTTTTCATGAAATTACAGAAGTGCTGGGGAAAGAAAAAAAACCCAAAAAAATATTAAAAGTTCTCAGCTTCAGAGATGCCAAACTGTTATCAAGGACCGTGAGAGGAGATAAATTTTGAGAAATATCGAAAGGAGAGGGGGTAAAATCCAGTTTTGACATAAATGTGATGATAACAGGCATTGGCTTTTGTTGCCACTCCCAAATTTGAGCAGAGAGCTGCTCAGGGATCAGTGAGGGCGTGGGGATGGCTCTGACAYGGATCAGACTCTGATCCTGATCTCTGATCCTGATCTCTGTTGGGATRGGGAGTTCTGAGCTGGAAAGGTTTGGACAAAAATAAAAACCCCCCAAGAGAGRCTTTCAGAGCAGGAGGGACAGAGCCCAAATCAGCTCTGGGATGGCTGAGTGGGAGCAGAACTCCTGAAAATCCASAGTTTGGGAAGATGGGGAGGATGGAGGGTCCCTCTGTGCTGATCTCAACAGGAAACATTCTGCCAGAAAGGAAAAAAGGAATCAGACATTGCTCCTGCTCCGGAAATTGTGTGGTGGCCTCGTGCTCTAAAATGGCCTGGAAGATCCTATCAGGACTGCAGGGTCCATAATAAAATTCCCATTAAATTCCTGCCAGTGGCAAAAGGAAATAAAAAAACAGAGGGGGAAGAGCTGCAGATCTTCTGTCAGATCTTCTGTCAGATCTTTGTCCTGATCTGGTCTTTCCTGAGAGACTTTCCTGACTCTATGAGGACACCCCTGTGGTTAAATAACAGTCAAAACTTGCTGGATACCTCTAGTTGTTTTAAATAATTGAGGCATTGTGATATTTGTATCCTAAATCCAAAATTCCTGGTTTCCAAAAACCTCCTCGATGCAGCAGCGCTTTAGCACCACTGGAGGAAGAGAAAATATCACAACACTTTGCTTAAAAATAAAATTCTTCCCAAGTTGTGGTGCATTTGCTGCAGTTTGGGCTSCAGTGACATGTTTGATTGCTGAGGAGAGGAGATGTAATGATTTTGGACAGCAACTGTCAGGGTTAAGAAAGTTATTTGTTCCATTGCTTTATGGCCCAGACCAGTAGTATTTTATTGTCAAACAGAATTAGTTTTATATCAAGAAGAGTGATTACTTGGGTTCAGTGTGTTTGAGATTAAACTTGATGATTTCATGTCCATTATTGATTTGGGCTTTACATTCAGAGCAGCAGCGGTTTATATTTTACTTAAGGGGATTTGATCACAGCAGATGGAATCTTCAATGGTTTCTGCAAAGAAATTGGTGCAGTTGCTGTGCCTTTTACAGTAACTGGAAAAAAAAACAGGGAAAGGGGGCTTGGCTCAAGTGAAAAAGTGCAAAAAGGAGATGGCAAAGATGACACTTTTGTGTCACACACAGGGACCTTGGGGGCACTGAAATGGCCTCAGTTTAGGCAAAGAATAAGAAACAAAGAGCCACATTCTGGGGGTGTCTGTGTGCCCTCTGCTTTGTGTTCTGTGCCATCACATCGGGCACTCAGTGGCATCAGCCTCTGCTGAAATGGCCGAGGACTTTTCATTTGAAAATCCTACAGATGAAACAAAAATTTCCTGCGGATAATTCTGTGGTGTAAAGAGTGWATTCTGCTCTGCCTGCCACTGGTTTAAATTGGAGGATTAAAAATACCCATTCTTCATTTCCACTAAATCCTAAGCTCCTTATTTGGTTTTGGTATCACCAGATCCCGTTGTTTTGAAATAGATTCTCCCAAGATTATCAGAARGAATGACAGAAACCCTCATCTGCACTGGTTTGCAAATCCTCATGCTGATGCATATGGCAAATAACATTCTCAGAGTTTCAGAGCAGGTCTCACACATCATCCACTTTGCTTCCATTTCCTAAGCCAGCTGCCTCTTTCCATACGACAGCTCCGTTTCATTCCCTCAGTAACCAAACTGGTGCAGAATCTGCCCAAATGGATCAGTGGGACAGAGAAGAGCAGGAGTACAAAGTGACGCTGCAAGGACAGCGCAGAATTTTGCAGATTTTGCACTCTGGCTCCGTTTCAACCCCATAAATCCTACAAAATGCAGCGTGTCCACATCACCCCAGCTCTGAGCAGCATCTCTGGGMCCATCCTGAGGTGCTGCTGGCCATGGGCTGGGTTTGTGTGGCTTTGTGTGACACCAGGACTGTCCAGTGCCACCCCTGGCTGTCACACTCTGCCTCTGGTSCTGGCTCAGCCCGTTCCTAACAAGACCAGTGGGATTTTCAGCAGAGCCAGCCCTCAGGACCTGGCCTGTTTAATTTGTGACAAACACCACTCTGCAGGTCTCCTGCCTGCCACATCCTCAGGGCTCCCTTCCTTGGAAGAAAAAGTTGGGCTGTTTCTTTCCCGGATGTAATTATTTTCAGTTGCACAGTGCTCACTTATTGGTAAAATGTTAAAATGCACCATGTGCTGGGTGTTTTGGACAGTTCAGTGTGCGTGTGTTTGTGTGTGGATAAAATAGAACTAAAAATTATTTTTTTTTTCTGTAAAAGTTGATTATCTGATACCTTCAGTTGTCCTGGCTGTGAGCAGAGCATCTCTTCAGGMAGGTTCTGCTGAGGATTGGGTGGCACAGCAATGGTGAAACAGGGACCAGCCAGAGCTGCCAGCACACAAAAAATGTCATTTGTGAAAAACATTTCTTATTTCAGTGTCTAGAATGCCACATGGGGACAGGCTGCAGTCTGTGCCCCAAGCACACCAAAGAGTTGGTTCTCTGAGGCATTTCCTAAATCCCATTTTTCAATCCATTTGTCCAGCTGACTTTATATCAAACCACATTTGCATGTGTCAGAAGTTACAGGGGTGCTCATTAAATCACTCAGGTGATGGTAAATGCCTCTCTCAGCTCAAAGACAGCCTTGGCTTTGCAGTTTTTTTATTTGTTTTTATTTGCAGTGAGTTTGGACAGCCCAATCTGGTGCTGCTGAAAGGATCCATCCTCCAGGATGAAAAGGGGCCCTCGAGGCTGAACCCAGAGCTCATGGCCTGGAGGAAGCTCTGTTACCCCCTGAGATATCAGGGGATCTCTGTTTCTGGCTTTTCCAGAATCTCCAAAACCTTGAGCAAAATCTGAGGCTCAAATTCCCYTTTTTTTGGCCTTAGCAAGGCTCTTTCCTGCAGCTCTGATTACAAAGAATGCTGAGGCTCTTTGAGTCTGATGGGAACATTGGAGAAATCAGGAGAGTGAATCAAATCCCTGAATCAATGAATCAATAGTGAATCAAACCCCTGATCAATGAATCAATGAGTGAATCAAACACCTGAATCAATGAATCAATAGTGAATTAAACACCTGAATCAATGAATCAATGAGTGAATCAAACACCTGAATCAATGAATCAATGAGTAAATCAATAAATCAATGAATCAATGAGTGAATCAATGACCTGTGGGGATTGCCATGGGACGGCTCAAGGGACACATTTGGTTTGTCACCTTTTCCTTTAATTCTAAACATCTTTGCTCATTTGGGATGTTCATCTGCTCTTCCCTTTCGGGGCTGGGAAAGGATCAAAGCCTTTGTGGGGAAGATCAAACCTCTGGGTTGTGGAATCCCGGGATTTTTGTTGCTTTGAGGAAGGAAACATGAACAATCCATGCTCTGGGGACTCTGCTCACCTGGCAGGGCACCTCACCAGCTTTAACACACAATGGTTCAGTCAGTTTAAAAAAAAAAAAAACAACCACATGAACATGATGTTTATTTCTCCAGCAAAATCTGTTTCTCTCAGTCTCTCATTCTGCTTCTCTTCTGAAGACTCAAGTCTTTATTTCAGACATCTGCCTATAGAAAATAAGTATTTTTTTAAAGGGCACATTAAAAGATGAAAACCGAAGCTCGAATAACTTAATCAGCATACAAATTACACAGATATAAAAGTTGTGTTTCATCGTCTTAACTTACAGTTTATTTTGTACAGAATTCATTATGTTATACATCTAAGACTTATTATATTGTATAAATATCGGGGCTGTGATGTATATACATATCCAGTGTTGTCATTCAGCARTTAATGAATGCATTTCACAATTTCACTGCAGTTATTCCCATGTGGGCAATGATTGATACTCCATAAAAGAGCACATGGAAATGGCCATTTCCTTCACCCTACAGCACCGGGGTTTGTGGGGTGTCTGTAGGGCACACCGGGGTTTGTGTGCCATGGGCTCTGTGGGGTGTTTGTAGGGCACACTGGGGTTTGTGTGCCATGGGCTCTGTGGGGTGTTTGTAGGGCACACTGGGGTTTGTGTGCCCTGGGCTCTGTGGGGTGTTTGTAGGGCACACCAGGGTTTGTGTGCCATGGGCTCTGTGGGGTGTCTGTATGGCTCTAAGGTCTCGTACATTCCCCAGGATGAGTTTGGGAGCAGCAGCTCCAACTGTGGGTGCTGTGGGCACAGGGGAGCAGAGTGGGGGCACTGGAATCATTGGGGTGAGCTGGGCACAGCCCCGGAACCCATTGGGAGGAGCAGGGCATGGTCAGACCCCTAGTTCATTGGGGTGAGCAGTGCCCCAGAGCCCATTGGGGTGAGCAGGGCCCTGGAACCCATTGGGGTGAGCAGGGTGCAGCCCCAGAGTCCATTGGGGTGAGCAGGGCACGGCCCCAGAGCCCATTGGGGCCCCAGAGCCCATTGGGGTGAGCAGGGCATGGCCCCAGAGCCTATTGGAGTGAGCACAGCACAGCCCCAGAGCCCATTGGGGTGAGCAGGGCACAACCCCGGAGCCCATTGGGGTCCCAGAGCCCATTGGGATGAACAATGGGATGCACTGGGAGGGAAGGGAAGGCTCAGCACAGATGG
>NW_026623762.1:34970-36035 GCF_030028575.1 Malurus melanocephalus | reverse complement strand
GGTGCCTCCCGTGGGATGTGTTCACACCACACACCGTCCTCTCAAAAACCCTCAGCAAAGGTAAGRATGGTGTTGGTTTGGTGTGAAATTACAGCTATTGCTTCCCCAGGCACCTACTGAAGGATAATTCTGGTTAATCTGACAGAACAGTTCCTATTTTCCAGACAATTCCGGGTTCCTGCAGACAAACTCACACACTTTGTGCCTTTTGATCACTTGGCCACCATTGCTTTGTTCTCTCAAGAGCAGAGAGTCTTTCATCAACGGGTAAATGCTGTTCATTTAACAGCAAAGTKGAATATTATATATTCCATGAATAAAATATTTTATTTAACAGCGCCACTGGAAAATATTTAGGTGAATGGGAAAATTGGGGGGTGTTCGAAACAATTTTAAATTAAATTTCCTTAAATTTCAATTATGTCATCATTTTGAAATTAAAATTTGAGATACTTTATTTAAAAGGAACTGATCAACTCAGAACTATTTTGCATCAAATACATTAATGTTGAATATATTTTCCTTTTATCTTATGAGAAGCGTAAATGCTCAAACTGGGATAAATCCACAATAACTCCACTTTATTGGTGTTATCCCAGTTTTACTGAAAATAGAGTTCTCTCTTCCCACTTCTTTTTCTGTATTGCTTTTTTTCCATGGTTGTATTGCCATTTTCCGTGTAAGAGCTTTCACTCAATGACACGTGATGTAAAAACAAAAAGAAAAGTTTATGAACCTGCAGATTTTTCCTTTCTCCCCCGTTGCAATTTTCGAGGATTGGGTCCCACTGTTTCACTGGTTCCCAGTAGCAGCTGTGCCCCTCCCTGCTGGGCTGTGATTGTCATTTAACCCTGGCAGAGGGTGGCACCTCTCTGAGCCCCAAATTCAGCCTGAGACCCCAAAGAACTCCCCTGAGGATCTTTAGGGCCACACTGAGTGAAGCTGTCCCWGCTGGGGTGGAGAGYAGAGCCCAGCCCTGGTCCTGTCACCTTCCACCCCAGGGGGGTCACATCTGTCACCCCTGGGCAGGGGACAGGGCTGGGAGGGGCTGAGGTGTCCCCTGGT
>NW_026623762.1:16558-34613 GCF_030028575.1 Malurus melanocephalus | reverse complement strand
AAATCAAATTCTAACAAGGGGTTTTCATGTTTTTAGTGGTGACGATCATTGTAGGAATTCATCTTTCCTCATTTCCCTGATCATTTAAAGGGGAGAGAACATTTTTTAAACAACCTGAGCCTTCATTTGACGCACAAGTGCTGCATCCCTTAYGAAACAGAAGCATTTCTGTGCTCTATTATTTCCTCTCCTTAAAATTAGATTCCAACAGATGCCATCCCCTCCCTGTGCAGCTCAGTGCCAGCAAAAGGAAGGCTCTCATCACTTAYATAAGCCTGGTGTCCTCACTTTTATCTCAATGCTAAAATTCCTGGATTTTGCAGTGGTTACACTGAACACATTCCCAGCTGTGGATTAAGACCCAAATGCAGAATTTCCCAGAGTTACCTGATTTGCTCCAATATCACTGAATTATAAACTCAAATCCTGCATTGATCTCTAAAAGATGGGAACTCCAGTACGTAAGGCWGTTGTAATTTGGCTCCTGTGTTTGTGGCACAGGATCCATCATGAGAACACATGCTTTTTTGGGGTTGAAGCATTCTGTAGATTCAGGCTTTTCCTAATTGTAATTTTCAACTTATCTCAGTCGTCCTTCAGTAAAAAAATCCATGTAATGAGTATGAAATGGCATGTTTTCCTTGCTGAAATCTTTCTTCCCTTTCCAATGAAACATGGTGTGAAGTTTTCTCTGTGATGATTTTATGGCCAGAGATGTTTCAGATGAGGTCTGAGCATGAATTTCTCTGGCCTGCTGAACTCTACCACCAATGGATGAATTGGTTCAGAGTGACTCCAAGCTTTTCTTATTTCCTAGGAAATTTCCTGCCTGTTCTCTGCATTTCAATACCACCACGTTTGACTTTCACACTCAGATAATAACATTTGTTGTCAACCAAGCTGCTGTTTCAGCAAAGCATTTCCCTTTGAAGTATGTGCTGGTTTTTTTACAGGTTATTTTTTCATTTCAGCAATGACAAAAGTGAACCCAGGGCTACKCCTTGATTTTTATTTTCCAGGGTTTATTATTATATTTACAGTTCCCTGTAAGAAGACACAACCCTCTCCCAGTAAGAGTGCTAATTCCTTTCTATGTTTCAAATGCTAACGACCCAAATACCCATATGGAAAGGAGAAAGATAATCAGTGATGAAGGAGGYATCTCTGGGGGCTCAGCAGATGAATAGAAAACTCAAATCATTATAAATATTACCGTACTACACTTCGGTACAACCAAAAAAAAAAAAAAAAATCCAAACCCCTTCAAAGAAAATATTTAATGTTCCCTAAGTCAAATAAAATTCACAAACAATATCAGAGGAAATTAACCACGTGGGKTTTTTTATATCTGTAAAAAATAATAAGACTACTTGGCTGCATTGCACAAAGGCAATAAAAGGAGATTCGTTCCGATCCCTTTCTCCTCTCGGGCTGTAAGCAAGAAATGTCCACTGTGCTTTACAAAGGACGACGACTAGAAAAAAAATCAATGCAAACAAACATCCCTTTCTTTTCCGCTTTACCATTTCCCATGAGAGATGACAAACAAATGAAGTCTCCTCTGAGTCTGAGCGCAGTTGGATCAGCATTTCGCTAGTACCAGGCAGTACACAAAACCAGCCACGGCGTGCGACACCTCCAACACCCACTGAGCTGTTTAGGGGCACATCCTGGTTTGTGGTGAAACAGGATTTACTCAGCCAGCCTCCTGTACCTGCTCTCTGATAGCAGGTTATCATCTCAGTGACTCCAGGCTTGGACTGTCTTGTTTCCTATTGCTGACTGGACTGACTGCTCCACCATCCGTAAACAGAAGGCATAAAGGTGATTACAAACATAAGAAAGAAGTTTTACATATTGTCTTGCAGTCTTTCCATATAGTCCCTAAGTTCCTTGGAATCACCAAGATTCATATCTTGGCATACCCATTTAATATTATCATCACTGTCAAATAGAATTGAGTTGGTGTAGGGGCCTCCATCCTCCGGCAGTATTGTTGTATATGAAGTGAACTTTACTCGCTTCTGCTTTGGCCCAGAAGGATTTATAGGTTCACTTTTAACTTCTTTTTCACAAAGGTACTCAGAAGATCTGAGGATATGATTATGAAGAGTCTTCTGAGAACTCCCATTAAGGAGAAAGTTGCTTTCTTCAAACTGCATCCCTCTGTCAATCATGGTGGTGCACTCCTCCGACGGGAGCGAAATGTCCACTGGGTTTTCCAGCAGTTCCACCTCATTTCCAAGCCAGACCCARTCATGGGAATGGGGGATGTTGCCCTGCTCGCTCACAGCAAACCTTTTGTGCCTGTACTTCCAAGCAAATGCCACGCAGTTAATCAAAAAGACCAGGATTGCCAGGCAGAAAACGCAGAGCAGAGCGTACATGCCRATCTCCAGATCCGTCAGTCCTCTGGAAGTCAAGGACAGATCGCTGGGATTGTTCTCTCCCGGTATTTCTACTTGGGTAGGGAAAYCCGTGAAGGCAGTTGGGTTATTCTGGAGCTGCCCATCCTCCAGGGACTCCTGATCAACGGGAGAGATGAAAGTTGTGCTTTTGTTTGCATTGTCCTCAGGACCGSCCATGTCCTCGTGGGTTTTGGACCAGTCTTGTGCTGTCCTGTCTTGTTCTGCAGCTTTCTCGATGGCGTTGCTCGCATGGCTTTTAAAATCCTTCTCCACGTCCTCGATGTCATTGGAGCTCCCTTTTTGGTCGGAATCCTTTTGACCAAACTTSACTTTGACGTTGCCTTTGCCAACAGCCAGGACGCTCTTGCGCTTGGTTTTCTGGCAGGGCTCGCTGATGACCATCTCGATTTTAATCAGGGGTCCCTGCCCGTCCCCTTCGGCCACCACCACCGGCCAGAGGGACTGCAGGGTCTGCTGGGACGACACCACCATCTCATCCAGGGACGTGATGGAGATGGAGAAGTCCTTGGAGTCGTAGATGTCTAATGGAGTCACCGACCCGTCACTGAACAGAATCCAGGCACTAACCACGGCTTCCTGGTGGGGAGAGGACGAGGGGAAAAGAAAAATGTGTGAGAGAGAGAGCACAGATCAGACAGTCCGCTGTTAAAGTCTTTTCGACATTGGCAGAATAAATACAAAGTTTAACTTTGGGGTTTCTTTTTGTTTCGTTTTGGTTTTTCTAAAGAAAATATAAATGTCCGAATGCTTCTCATTTTATTGCAGGCTTGTGTTCTCTAGACCGCTGAGGCATTTACCTCATCTTCAGGAAACTATCAAAGAAAGACATGTACATTTAATAGAAGTGCTGAAAACACAACTGACAATTCTTTTTTCTCAGTCTGAAATGAGAAGCCTCTTTTGAATGCCAGAGCCTCATGATGAAAAAATCATATTTCCAACATCATGGTTAATTAGTTTTGTAAAGGACCAATAATGTGGAATGTCTCTAATGCTGCAATTGCAGTGCTTTGTGTAATACAATGAGCACCTTCTGACGAAGCAAACACAGAAATTGGATTTATTTTTGTGGAGCCCACCTGTTTGGGAGTGTGCAGGATGTCGTTGGCAGAGGTKGTGGAAACGATGGCTCTCTTATTTCCTTTGCTGAGCTGCAAGGAGACGGACAAGCCCGAAACCAACTGCACTCCCAGGTCCGTGATGGTCACCCGGTCATCCAGAACTATCACTGTCTTCTCTGCCAGGATGGAATCCGAGAGAGGGGACAGCACCTGCCAGGAGAAAGGAAACCCTTGCATCAAACAGCAAACAACTCTTGGAAAGCAAAGTTAATCCTGGCTTTGCCTCTAACCASCACAACAGGTTGAGCCTGGCTTTGTCACATCCATGTCTAAGCCAGGACTGATATTTCCCCCAAGACACTGCACTTATTTGCTGTTAAATTACTTTATCTAAAAGAAACAATTTAATAAAAAAACAAATTACTTCAAAACTGCAGCTTCATCTCGACAAAATATATATAATATAGAATAAATTAAATGGATTTGTTTTTTTTAAAAGACATTTTTGCAGGGTCTATAAAACTCCCTGTGAATGCARTGCAGCACAGGACAGAGTGTAAGACACTGATTAACATTGAAACTCRGTGAGGGGATAAATAAGTGTACAAAGGCTTCTGAAAGGAACTTGGCCAGTTGCCTTTCTGGGGGACAGAGGACCTGAATGAAATGAAAGTGAGATCTGCAAAAGAACTTTGAAAATCCCACTGGGTGCCTGCCTGCATTTTTCAAAGCCAAAACAGTCCTGCCAGTTGCTCTCAGACCTTGTTTTCAACATGCTCAGAAAGAGCCACTCATCTTTCTACTGGTGACAGAAACAGCTGCTTCAAGCCCAAAATATTTGAGGTGTGATTTGTCCAAACAACGTGAGAAACCTGCAGCACCGTGCCCTGTACTGGAGCTTCCTGCTCTTACAGTCACAGGAGAGAAGGAGACATTTTAAGGGCAGAACTCCCCTGGCCTCTCAATCCCATTTATTCCAGGCTGAAGGGAGCTGAGCCCCAAAATCTCAGTTCCTTTGTGCTGACTCCAGAGTGACCAGAACATTGCAGGTGTCTGCAGCCACTGAGAGGAACCCCAGTGTTTGTATTCCTTTATTCTGATGCTGGACAGAGTTAGGTGGGGAACACGAACACTCTGAAAGGCTTCTGAAGGTTATTTTTGTGTCCATGTTCTGTGATKGATTTTGGGAATATAAATGGACTCATTTCTCAAAGATGATTAAGCACATAGAGAAACAGGCAGATATTGGGTACAATATCCCAACAGTTATGCTCCCATGGTCCCACTGAAGTTCAAAGGAGCTGTTGTGTGCCTCGTGTCACCTGTCCCAGCAGCCAGAAAAACCTCCCTGGCTAAATGGATAAATCCCTTCACCTAAGGGTATTTTATAGAAGTGACAAAAAGCCACTTGACAACCCATTCAAACTCCCTTTTCTGTTTAGCACGCCCATTTTTTCCCGCGTGGATTTTTCCTGAGGTCCCTGAATTGCTGAGTTATCCATGGCAGCTGAGCGTTACCTGCACGGTGGTGATGCCCTGCTCACGCCCTGCCAGCACTCTGCCCTCCTGCAGCCGGGCAATCCTGGGCTCYTCCACCTTCATGAAATCGGCCACCAAGGCAGTGATGTCAAATTGCCACTCRGAGCCCAGCAGGAAGCTCAGGTGGCCCCCGGGCTCGGCGGATTCGGCCACGAACTGGGTGAGGACCCGCACCAGGGCGTGCTGGTACTGCAGRGTGCAGCCTTTGCCTTTCTTCTCGTCGTCCTCCTCATCCTCGCTGTCACGGGTGGGCCTGTGAACACAGCCAGCTCTGTCAGCTCAGTGCCTGAGCCCCACAGGGCTCCAAATGCCCCAAATTGCTGCTCTGGGGACAGGAGAACAGGCTTTGGGTGGGCACATCACTAATCCTGGGGGGAGGTTTGTGCAGCTTTTTTCTGCTGTATCATTTAAATGTTACTGTCACTTCTTTCAGGAAATTCTGTGTTTGTGTGGGACCTCCCAGCAATTTGAAAATACATCTGTCATTGCTGGGAGCCCAGGAGAGCCCCTGCTTGATCTCCAGCAGTAGGGAAATGGTGCAGAGGGCTGAGGGGAGCAGAGGGAAATGTTTGTGATGGGGCAGTTTTGGAACACAGCCCTGCAGCAGCACAAGGTGATTCCACATCCTTTCCTCCACCTTTGCCAGAACATCTGCATGGCTGTGCTCATCCCTCCAAACCTCCCGTAGTGCCTGTGCAGGATTGGAGAAAAACATGCAGAAGCTCTTCAGGTAAGAACTTGTGGGATTTGGGACAGAAGAGCAGGGACCTGATGGGAACAGAGCCCCAGAACCAGGACTCTGATTTGCAGGCAATATCCATACATTCAACATTCACACAGAATCATTTCACACAACTCTGTGTCCACTCCTKCTACACAACCTGAGATTTCTCCCTGCCCCTGGAACAAAATGATCTTCAAGATCTCTTTCAACCCAAACCATTCTGTGATTATTCCATGTTTTATTCAGGCCCACTGGGTTACTGTTACATTTATTTATGTGGTTGTTTATTTCTACTTCCACTGTTAAAAAGCACCGGATTGTCCAGGAGGAAATCTGTTCCAAACAACCGGAGGGGATTCTTTTTCAGCCCCAGCTCATGAATCTGAGCKGTGGGAAGAATGACCAGAGGRAAGGATTGTGCCACAGGGGCACAGAAGGAGCACTCCCACCCCTTATTTCCAGGACTAAAAGGGGTGGGCAGTCAGTATTTACCACAACAAAAAGATGATTCAAATCCAACCTTTTCCTTGGGGTATCTTTAACAAGCAAATGCAACAGCTCCGTTTCAGTGTAAAATCATGTAGAGGTGTTTGCAGACTTCTCCTCAGAAACGTGTTTTCTACAGCAAACAAATGTGGAGCCTCAGAACAGCATCTCTGAGCCCCAGAATGAGCAAAAAATGCTCTTCTGTGGGTGCAAAGGAGAGTGAGGTGCTGCAATTCTCAGTACCAGCTCTACAAGTCTGCTTTACAAGGCACCAACTTGAATTCTTTCTTTTTTTCTGAACAAAAGATATAATTTTCCACTTTAAAGCCACAAAATCGAGATCTAGGCAGTAAGTCAGTGTTTTGTCTCCGTGCATGCAACAAAATGTTCAAGATCCAGTGAATGGCACGGYTCCCTTTAAACTCCTCATTACAGTGTTTGCACTAAGCTTCAAATCCTTCATTAAGCAGRGAGCTCATTTTCTGCCTAAGACAAGTCCTGGTGAGCAGAACCTRTGGCTGCATATTGTGCTTTTTTCCCCTTGGTCATCTCTGAAAATCTCTCCCAATCCTTCTCACCCTATTTCTTGCTGCTTGGCAAACTTGCTTGGAAGGTTTTTTTGCTTTTCTGGAGCGAGCCAAGGTTGCCAGATTTAGATTGAATTTACATTTCACAGCGAGAAAGGCTTTGCCAGAGAGCTGAGTTAAAGCAGCAGCACTGCCTGAGAGCTCTGATGGAAGCAGTGATCTGTCAGCTCCACGTTACAGACATTGTCCCTGAGCTGCCTCAGTTTGTCTCYTTTAATCTGCACCACTCTCAAACTACATCACACTCTTGGGCCAGATGCTAAATCTCTGCTAAAAAAAAAAAAAAAATCACCCAAAAGAAATCAGTTTTGCTAGTTTGGAATTTGAAATACTCATTCCAAAGAGTTGTGTAGTTAAAAAACATTTGCAACGCCCCTAATTGAAAAACAAATCTCTTTCAGATACAAACTACAAAGCGCTGGAAGTTGATTTAGAAATGAGCTGCACATAACTCCACTCACAGTTCAAGAAGAAAAGCAATTTGGTACTTTTACAAATCCTGAAAATACAGCTTACCTATTACCAAAAATCTCTCAGGCCTTATCTCCACAGGACATTAACCAAATCAACCAAAGGAGGAGATTTATGGGATGTTTTGTGCAGAGGGTGTTACTCACAAATGGGATGGTTTGAATCCAGGCCCTTCACCTGCCCTAAAGCTCAGCTTTATTTCTGAGGGGCAGCACTCAGCGAGGGTTCAATAAAGCGGTTTATTTTGTCCTATTATTTTTTTTTTTTTAAATTTCAGCTCAGGCCAGCTTTCCTGCTTCTGTCTCCATATGGACAGGACCAGTCCAAGCCCAGTAACTGTGCCTAAAGTGAAGCCCTGCTGGTCACACCATGAGGTGCTGGACTCCCTGGGAGCCTCCTGAAAACCATCCCAGCAGCAAATATTTACTGAAATTAAATTTCCACCTTGTTCTCTGAGACTTTGGCCATGCAGTTCCTATTAATGCAGGCCCAAGCCACTCATCCCATGTAAATATGTGTGAACAGAGCTGGTGCAGGAACTTGGAGAGGAAGGCAATTATTTTGCAGATGCATGAGGAATAGAAATAAATGTTCTTGTTAGACTAGCAGAGTCTGCCTGGACTTCTGCTCCACTCTAATATTTGACTTTAATTTAAATATACACCTTTCATTTAAATATCCACCTGCTGTTTGCTGTGGGTTTGAGCAGGGCACCACTCTCCCTGCATTTAGGAGGGGATTGAGGAGCTGAATTTCCCCTGGMAAGGGAGGTTTTTCCTGTTTGCAGCAGCACTGACAAAGAGAGAGCTCTTCTCCTGATGATAATCAAGATTTTTCATATATTTGCAGAAATTGTGTTGCTGTTCTTACACAGAATTGAGAGTTACAGATTAATTGGGGGTTTTTTTTTTTCCAGTCCCTGACATAAAACCAGCCTGTCTATTCCTTTCTGCTCTCTACAGCAGTTCAGACCAGCTAAAAACCAACACAGTTCAAACTGTGCACGGGGCATTTGTAAAAGTTCTGTCAAGACCCAATTTTTCCATCGGTTTGTGGGAATTATTCAAGAATTCAAATCAGCAAACGTGATTATTTTACAGGTACAAACATGGCAGGGTTTATAGGGAGAAAAAAGGCATTTTATGGGCTCAGCAGCCATCACTGGGGGGAGCAGATGTGATCTGGGCCATCTAAACCTTTCTCAGTCTGAAACAGARCAGCAGTGCTGATGCACAGGTTTCACAAACATTTCCTTTGTTAACAGCACCAATAAAAACGTTTAAAAGACATTTAAAAGTTGTGTTTTACCATCTGGCTCAGCCCCTCAAACACACTGTGGGTGTGGGATGGGGCCCTGGGAGAACCAGAGGACAGGAAAGGTTTGGATGTTGCTCAAATGTCTCTGCACAATCCCTGTAAAAAAGGCTCCAAATTTTAATCTGCTCTAAATATGGATAACTTTATAGCAATGTTTAGTTCCTGCTGAGGAGACAAAGAGTGCTGWGAGGACACCAACCCTAAGGGACTGGGGGAAAGTAGAAAATCCTTTTGTTTGTGCTGAGGTGAGGTGTGAAGAAGCCACACTGCAATCCTGCACAGTGACATGGTTTCAGTTCATTTTTGGGCTCTGTGTGACTGAACCTGAGCTTAAGGCTGCCTCAGCCTGTTTGCAGGGACTTTGGGAAGAATCCTGGAGGTTCCTTTGAGGATAAATATCAAAAACCTCACGCAAATTGCCAAGAGAGGCTCTTACATGAAGGTGAAGTAGAAGCAGCACAATGCTGTGGCTTCACATCTGCTGGGAAATGCTTGGATTTGGGTTTTTTTTCAAAGATAAAAGCACTCTGCTCATTCTCCTACAAACCTACAGTTCCTGACTGCAGCACAAATGTCTGGAGTGCCTCAGCTTATCCCTTAAAAACTCATAAAAACTCCCCTTGTGGTTAGGATTTTGGGAAACATATAGGAGATGGAGGTGTAAGCAGATTAAAAAGTAAAGAGAAAAGTCATAATAATAAAGAAGAACCTAAAGGAAAAGCCCCTAAATCTCAGGTAAAAATCTTCCAAATCTAAAAATAAAGGAAAAGTAAAAACCTTATGTACAAAGTAAATGTCAGAGTGAGCACAACTAATGCCAGCCCTGCACTGAGTATCGATTCTGAACACCCCTGCAAAGTTAAAAAATCCATGTGAGTGGTCAATAAAACAAGAGATCATTTCTTTCCTGTTGAATCCTTCCCGTGGGCACAGACCACTGCCACCCCATGCCATGGGAATGTCACCGTGTCCCCAATTTCCATCCCAGCTCCCAGAAAATGCTGCAGAGCTGAGCCAGCAGCTCCATCCAGGCAGCAGCAAAGCTTTGCACCAAAACTCTGCAGAGTTTTTTCACATTCCAGATGTGAGCAGAGCAGGCTCTGGAGCATTCCCTTCCTTTCTGTGGCCAAATAAATCAGCAGCAGCCCCCAGGRTTCATTTCCAGCAGGGTTTCACTTCAGAACTCTCAGGATTGTTGAACACTCAATGTCTCACTCATGGCAAAGTTTACTCGTGCAATAAACACCTCCAGCCTGATCCTGCAGCTGTCTGATCAGCAAAATTCACTGTTTTTAGCAGGATCTGTGGCTCAGGGTGGGACAGGAAGGGCAGTTCGGTGGAGATTTAAACCATCAGCCCAAATCACTCATTCCTCACCCAGAACAGCTCTCCTACCATCAACAGCAGCACTGCCTTTGCCACTGGAGCAAAAAACTCGATTCCTCTGGTGCCAGATTCTCATCACAGCCAAAAAATCTCCACATAATCAATGGGTAAATCATTCCCCTTCTCTGAGCTCCTCATCTGAGTATGGTGCACATTGTGTCCTGCTGCCCTCAGTTTTGTGCCCCCAAAAGCATTGGGTAATTCTCCTCCTCTGCTCTCTGGGCTCTTTAAGACCCTTCAGCAGCACAGAAAGGCTTCTGAACTTTTACAAATCCCAGCTGGTGTCACGCCCTTTCCCCAGCAAGATTTTYCAACTTCACCTGAACCCACCAACAGAGCAGTTCCTGGAAGTTCTTAATCTTKCAAATTGTGCAAATGATGGTGATTATAGAAAGGGAATTTTCAGTAGGGAATAATGGGATCAGAGCTCAAAATCCTCGCTCCTTTTGTCCCTTTCCACTTTTTCCTGGTGGAAACCTGGGTTCTGGCAGTGCTGAATGTCACACACACACACAGACATAGTCACACCCACAGGAGAGTCCTGGTGCTTTTTCTCAGATTTGCACATGGCAATGTGTGATGTGATTTCCTCAGATTGGGTGGAATTGATTCCTGCTCCAGGCAAAGCCTTTCAAACTGTACAGATCAGGAGAAAACACAGCATTGCTGGGTGTGTTAATGAAAGCTGTAAAGCCAATGGCAAACAGGAGGGTTTACACCCTGAGAAAGGCTCTAAAATTGCTCTGCTCTAAAACCAGAGGCCCTGAGCGCTGTCTGGAGCGAGTAAAAGTACAATTTTACCTTTTGTTGGAGGTGACAGGAATCCTCCAGCCTTTGATCTGGCTGAGCTCGGTGTCAGAGATCTCAATCTGCAGCGGCAGCCGTGGAACCCAGACCGTCACTTCCAGCTGGGTGGTGAAATGCTGATAAGTGAAGTTAACAATAGTATCCACTTTGCTTTTCATTTCCTTGCCATTAACGAAGATGGAGTCGCAGCTGTCAGAAACCTTAAAAAAATATATATATAAAAAAATTAGGAAATGAAGAAAAGTTCCTGAGGAAAAGCAAGGATGATACATCAGTCCAAAGACAACATGAAGATGTAAGTCATGCATATTGCATTTCCAGTTTTCTAATTAGAAGCAAACAGTGATAAATGGACCCCGGGGAGAGAGTTTCTGTTTTCCTCAAAGGATACTACTCCAACTACAAAAATAATTTAATGATGTTATATAACCTGTGTGAATCTTTTATACYAGGCAAATTAAACTCTTCATGAATCAAACTCCATGTGCATCAACGTTTATGTTTACAACTTGCTTAAAGAACCAGGAAAAAAAAATGGGGCCATATGTTAGTAAGAAAAAGACTGACTCAGAGCYATAAAGCAGAATCCTTTCCCTTTTCCTTGAGCAGTGTGAGGCTGAAAGACAAAGATCCCCTTATGGCTCATGAGCAGAAGTGCAGCAGAAGCGTTATTTTTTAGAACTTCTCAGTAATTGTTTTAACAAAACACCACATTTGCAGTTGCTCGGTGGCATTCTCTGAAATCACTGCTGAAATGAGAGTGTGGGTTGGGTACTACAGCTCATCCACCCTCTCTTGGTTTCAGGGATCTTTGGGCACAAAATCAAGGTCCTGAGCACAGAGATTATTTCTATAAAACCACAATGTAGCAATGTATTTAATCTGCATCTTGGCAGACAGGACCCTTTCTTGGTCAGGAAGGGTGTTCTAATATATTTATAAATATGTGTGTGTGTACTTTTAGATTATATACACAAACATTCATGTATAACATTCATGTAGAATGTGATTATTCTACATTATTCACGTACAGCATGAATTATACAGCTGTATTCATGCATGTGAGCTTGGATTTTATCTCAATCCAGGTTTGCMCTCTGCTTTGCAGAGAGAGGCGATGGTTTCCAGCACAGTCCATGTCCTGTGGTTTTAATCTTTTAAATTTTTTTAACCCCAGCTGGTGCCATGTGGCTGTGCCACTGAAATGCCCTTTGTTCCCCTGTCAGGGCTGCTCTGTGTCCTGCACTGGGACCCCGATCCTGTGGGATCCTACTGAGCCAGGGTTTAAATTCTGGAATTACTGAGATAACTCATGTAGGAGTCACTGGGGAATATCCTGAAACACAGGGTGGTTTTCCTCTGCAAACCTGCCTCAAATCTTTTCAGATATTAACAGGGATTAGGGTTTACTGAGCCAAGAAAAAATAGAGAAAATCTCTGGCAGACACTTCGTTTTGCTCAAAAAATATGCAACATTCATATACAAAGTAAAAGATCTGTATTTATATTTTGCCATTTTGAGTATTTRCCATTTTTAAATCAGCTCCTCAGATCCTTCTCCAGCTGCTTATTGACAGAGGGTGGAGAGGGATGGGGCAAAGGAAACCAAGTCACTCTCCTGGAGAGAATACTCCTTCCACATTAATGCTTAATGAGCACAAGAATATAAAAATAATAAATCCAGATAATCTGGTAAAGAGCTTAAAATGGACTTCAGGCTCAGGAGTACCACAAATGAGATGGAGCATACTCGGAATCTTTTTTTGCCTCCCTCATAATGTGTCACAAGTGTCTCTGGAAAGTTTAAGCACATTAAGCAAGCCCATTAATTGAATGAGCAGTTGAGATTCTAAACCATAAAGCTTACATCWAGGGAGTTCTGGGAGAATTAATACAAGACAGAAATAATTAAGAAAACTCAAAGAGGGAGGGATAAACATCAAGGCTGGATCARGGGAATAACTAATATCTGACAAGACAGCAGCTAATTTTTCAGATTCTCTTCTTGCTGCATCAAATGTTCTCATCTTCCTGTCAGCAGGCAAGAAAGGTGCTAAATTAGGGCACTGAAAGATGGACATTAATTGTAGCTATAAAAATATCAGTCTGGGTTTACAAATTTCCCAGGTTTTATGTCTAGACAGAGACATCCAGTCATTCATACTCTGACCAAAAGGCAAGTACAAATCAGGATCTGTAACTGCCCTGTGGTTCACCCATGGTCTTGTAGAGAGTTCAGAGCTCAGGAATCACTGAAGGGGATCTTCCAGAAAACAATCCAGCCTGGATCAGAAAACAATCCAGCCTGGATGAGAAAACAATCCAGCCTGGATGAGAAAACCTAAAGAGAGCCCCTGTTGTTTCAGCTCTTTGTCTGAATTGGGGTTTGCTCTGTTGGGTACAAGCACACCAAACAATTCAAAGGGAAATCCAGCCTAATCCAGTGATAAAGCAGGACGGACTAAAGTTGGTGCTTATTTAATTAATTACTGCCATGGGTCATTCCCTGACCTTACTGCAACTGGTGCTACAAAGTAAATTTGGCTCATCTGGAGGAAACCTGGAGCATGTACAGGAATGTCCAGCACTCCTGTTCCCCTTGGGACCCACCACAGGCCCAGGACAAAGAACAGATCTGTGCAGGTCTCCATGGAGCTGTGATTCCCTGTGCTCCAGACCAGCATTGCCATGTCACCCTCTGAAGAGAGGAGGGAATGAAATCTTGAGTTCTGGGGTGCCAGCAGTGCCCTGTGGGCTGCACAATGTCCCCTGCCCTCTGTCCCTGTCCCCTGCCCCTCTTTCAGGCACACTCTGGCTGTCACAGTGGCCGTGATGCTGCTGGAAGGGAGCAGCACCAGAGCTGTCCCCATTTCTGTCAGAATGGCTCAGCCATGTGGGCACAGCTGCCCAAACCTCAGCACACAGAATCCTCCAGAGCTGCTGCTCCTGTTCAGAGGGAGCAAAGGGGGAAAGCTCTCAAATGCCTCCTGCAAACACCACACAGTCAGAAGAATCAGCAAATGCTCGGAACAGCACCCTCTCATCTCCAATGCACGGAGCCAGGCTGTTTAAAGGATCTGTCAGCATCCATTGTCAGCTGTCTGACAGCACCAGAGACTGTTTGAGATGGTTTGCAAGGGAGCAGAACAGCTACGATGTGCTCCCAAATGCAGGTCAGGAGAAAGAGAGCTGCTATTAACCTCTCTGGGCTTTGAAGCAGGTGGTTGGCTCCAGCCCCCACAAGTAATTGTCAAAAAGCACAATTTGCCCTGCACAGCCGGTCACAACCTCCTCATTTTACACCAGTCCAGCACAGAAACAGAGGGCAATCAGGAGGAGTTACTGGGGAACCTTTTGATGCTCAGGTGACAAAGGTTTGTGCACCTTTGGGTGAGCAGAGGAACAGAGGGAATGGGAGCTGATGKCAAACAAGCAGTGCCTGTTTTTGGCTCATTCTGCAGGCAGGTTCAGCTCCCCGCTCACATCCTGTGAGGACACCCCAGGACACACAACTCACTCACAGCTCTTTGGCTCTTCACCCCTCAGGAGATTTTGGTTCTGCTGAAAGCCTGGCAGGCACAACCATCACCCTGCAAAGTTCTCATGTGGGAGGAGGACASAGCAAAATGCTGCAGCAGAGACCCCACCACAGGGACACCCATCTCCCACAGCAGCACCTCGGGGTGTTCCCAGACCCCATCACACCCCGACAGACACAGGGGAAGGGTCAGGCATCAGCCCTTTCATATCTCACACAATATCTCTTTGACATCTCTCCACACCACACAAACAACACAAAAAGAAAGCCAAAATCTTCCATGGCTCCTCCACAAACCCCTCTCTCCAGATGCAGCTGAGCATCTCCTTTTAAGCAGCCACTCCCCAGACATTTCATCCCAGCAGATCATTGATGTCTCACTGGACTCTGAGTGTCCCTCACTGGACTCTGAGTGTCCCTCACTGGACTCTGAGTGTCCCTCACTGGACTCTGAGTGTCCCTCACTGGGGACAGAAGCACAGCCTGGCTGTGACAGTGAGGAGCTGCAGGAGCACACAGCCCAACACAGACCCAGTTCAGAGCCCCCAAAATAACCCCATGGCTGCAATGAGCCACAGGAGCATTACAGACAGACAGTGACAACAGCCAGAACCGTGTCTGCTCCTGGAGAGCTCCTCTGGACAGGAACTGAATGCAGTCTGGGATTTATCCTCAGGCCTGACATGGACAGCGAGGAGTTCAGGGCAAGACTGAAAGGAATCTCCATCACCCAGGAAAGCAGAGATGTGGAAAAGCAGAACATTTACTGAAGTGCTGTGTGTTCAGGAGAGCAGGGGGTTWGTGGAGGGGCAGCCTCAGTCACACAGAGCTCTGTGGGGACACCAGGAGAGTCTGAGGAGCAGCTCTGGCACCACAAAKAGTGACACCCTCGTGTTTTAGGGAAGAAGCCTCTGCTCCCTTTCTCTGGGGATCACCATTTCACTCTGCTGAGGAAGAGAATCAGGAAATTGAGGGAGGAGGGATGAGCCCAGGGATAGCTTGTGATGATGGGAATGGGTGTGGGAAGTTTCAGAGTGGTTTTAGCATTTAACCCCCATTGAAATGCACTGAACTGGAGGGAAGGACAGCATGGCAGGCACGAACACTTTGGTTTAACAATGTGGACAAATTCTGTGCCTTAGAAAAGGTGCAATGATCCATGAAGGCACGACGAGAGTTTAAAAACCTGCTGAACAGAATGAAGTGTGCGCTATTCAAAACCAGTTGATCTGTGCAAAATTATTAAACAACACTTGAGAAGCGCCAGGATTGCAGCCCCAGGTGCAGAGCAGCTGCTGCCTTCTCTGCCCTGCACGTTCCTGCTGGGGAGGAGAAATTTGGCACAGGGTGAGAGGGAGGACCAGGGAAGGTGGGTGTGCTCTCAGATTCCAGCTCTGCTGCTCAATTCCAGCTCTGCTGCTCAATTCCAGCTCTGCAGCCACCCTGAGCACCCACGGCACAGGAGGAGCTCTACCCTACTCCAGAATTGCTTCCTTATTGATTACAGAAATAGAATACTGAAAGGAAAGGAGGGGAGGGGATAAAGCAGAACTTGGGGGATGCCAAAATGTTCTGTGCTTCATGTAAAGATCCTTTAGCCAAAGCTGAGCTTGTAATCTTTTCAAGAACAACAACAAAATGAAAAAAAGAATAGAAAAAAAGATCAAGTTGAGTTCTGTTGGAACTGAAAGTTGCTGTYTCTGCTCTCCCCACTGATTTACCATCACCATGTGAAGACTGAGAAGGAGATCAGGTTAAATCCAGGGCCATGTTAAGATGCTGGCGTCTTTGGAAGATAAGAGGATGCTTTGCTCGCCTGGAACAGGCAGTGGTTGGTCCACCAGGAATGTCACCTCCCCTGCATGGGGACAAATGCTCCTGATGCCAGTAACTGAGTGCCCGTGGTGCTGTGGGTGGGAGCATTTCTGCAGCAGGGAACCAGATGGGAATGTGCCTTGATGTGAAAGAGAAACRGGATGGAGCTCTATGGGACACAGCACGGCTTTTGGGGTTTGATCCAACCCTCGCTCAAGTGACTGAGAGACTTTGCACTGCTTTGTTGGCCTCAGACCAGGAGTTTTCAAGGCTGTGAGGACTTCAGTGTCTATTGTAATGCAAGGCAGCCAAGTGTGACACAAGCTTGGAACACAGACTCGTAGGCAGTGTTTTTGGAGGCTCGAGTTCTTTGGGATGTCATACTTCAAGTTGTTTGGACAAGCTGCAATTATCCCTTGATAGAGCAGCAGTTCCAGTGCCAGGATGCAGAAGAGCAGGTGCACACCAAGCTGATTTCGTGTGCTTCGAGCTCATTTCAATCTCRGCACAGTTTGTGTTTGGGGAAAGCTTCAGGAATGCTTTTTTCCCCCATTCAATCACTACTTTTGTTGATAATGAGAGCACATGGAGCAGAGCTTGGAGCAGGTTCTCCTTTCTTCCTTATCCTCAATCAGAATCATCCCCGTTCTCCTCTCTGAGTTTTCTGTTCCTTTTCAGCAATCCCTTACAAATTCAGCCTGGCTCCTGCTCCCCCTGATGCGGATCCTCTCCAGGGCAGCATCCTCCCCACACAGCCCTGCTGATCCCCACACAGACACCTCCCTGACATAAAGCATCTCTCACCAGCCCCAATTCCAACTCTCAGGTGGATTTTGCTGAATCTTTGATCCTTCCCCTCGTGCAGATGAGACTTTAGCAGCCCTTGTTAATCCCTGTGAACATCCACACTCTGTGYTCATCAGCTGCTACCCCAGAAGGGCTCAAGAGCTGTTTGTCTGCTGAAACCCCAGCAGATGGTCCCAGCTTTTCCTTGCACTCAGTTTAATTGCAAACACCGAACCTGCTCTGTAAAAACTGTTAATTAGGTGAGAATAACACAAATATTCCTACTTGAAGCTAAGGTGGGTTTGTCCCCACTCTGTTTTTCCCCCAATTGCATTGCTCACACAAATGGGGTTATAAACTGACAGAATAATTTGCACATGGGTGAGAAAAGTAAGAGGGGAAAATACTCAGATGTAATGTTCTTTGTAAAATAATGGGCTTTAAAAGTAATTTTCTGAGCACTAAGTAAACTTAGTGTTCATGATTCATGGCTCTAATCCCTGCGACTGAAATTTAAGATCTAAGGCTCCATGAAATTAAAGAAAAAAGAAACAATTACATGCATATTCATTCAATGTCATGCATTGCCTATCCTGCAGTTTTCCCAACGAAATTTTAACATGGAAATGGAGGTTTCTACAGATTGTGTATTTGAGAAAAGCCAGCAGATCAGCTGTCACTGCTGAAGGCAGCCCGCCCTCCTGTGCCTGCCTGGCTTCTCAGAGTTCCTGGGGATGCAAATATTCCAGAGGAGTGACAATTCTGAGTGTCAAAAGCCCAAGGATGCTGTGAGTGTGGGACAGCTCAGCATCCCCAGCGAGGGGCAGTGCCCCAGAGCCCTGTGCTGCTCCTGGGTGAACATTCAGAGAAAATGAGCCCTGGGTGAACACTCAGAGAAAATGAGCCCTGTGCTGCTCCTGGGTGAACACACAGAGAAAAAGAGCCCAAGGGACAGCACCTCCCCTTCCAATGGGGAGAAATGCGATGGGAACACATGGAAACAGCACCTCTGGAACACCCAGAGACCTGACAGACAAATGCAAAGCTTGGGAGCTTAACGGTATTAACAGCAATGTCTTAAGCCTTGAATATTTGCCACACTAATCTAG
>NW_026623762.1:14543-16422 GCF_030028575.1 Malurus melanocephalus | reverse complement strand
TGCCTAGACAGTGCTGCATCAACATTCATAAGTCTTCCCAGTTTTTGGTCTCTGAGCACCAAATAATTCATTAATTAGTAAAAAAGGGGAAAAAAGGACATTCAGCCAACACAGCCAAAAAAAGGCAGCCCTTAAACTGCATTCGTTCAGCCAAGTGCTTCAACAGAATTGTTTGCAAAGAATGTCAAGAGTCTTCACCTAAAAAATTACTTTTCTTTTGTGATTTTCTGAGACTGGACTGGGCTGTTGATCCAATCTGTGATGGCACCACAGATGAGCGTTGGGAGAGGATCCCTGGGCAAAAAGGGGCTCTGGGGGTCCCCCCAGACTGTGCCCATCCCCAGTGCCTGTCCCGAGCTGTGCTCACAGGGAGCACCCCTGGGTGAGGGAACTGCAAAGGAAATGTCCCCACACATCAAAAACAGGGAAAATCTGATCACAGCAGCAGCACCTGGAGCAGGAGAGGGGGGAATTGTCCCTGTGGTGCAGGAGGGAGCAGAGAGGAACAGAACAATCCTGCAGGAACAGTTCTGGTTGGGGACAATGCTCAGGGTGAGCCCTGCTCTGCTCTCTCTGTTCTTTCACCTCCATTGTGCCAGRAAATCCAAACTCCAACAAGGGTGAAAGAAACACATCCCGGCCTCCACGGAGCAGAATGTTTTAATAATCRCCAGCAATTATTKATAATTACTTAYATTTATAATTATMAATGTAATTATACRGCCATAATTACAAATCCTGGTGCAATTGTGATGCCAATGTTTGGCCACTGCTCTGAAGGAGGGGATGTTGTGTCATTGCTGGGCATGGTCCTGCAGCAGGGAGGGGACACTGCCAGCTGCCAACACCTCCCACCTTCACCTCCTCTGCTGTCACAGGCTGTCCCTGTCACCCTGAGTGTCCCCAGCGTGGGCAGGGGACAGTGTGGGAGATGGCCCTGCCAGGGGTGACAGATGTCCCCCCACATGAGCCATTTCTGGTGTTTCTCTGCGACTCATCCCCGTGTATTTCACTAAATAATTCACTGGCACAATCCTTCTTTCTCCCAAGGAGGGAACACAAACCCCTCAAACAGAAGAAGAGCCCTGAGGACGCGTTGTGGGTGGCTCAAAGGGACAATCTCWGTGCAATCAGCGTTGAAGGCTCAATAGATTTTGCCTTATTTTCTCTAAGAAACTCATGTTCCCTCTCTTCTTCACTCGATCTTGGAGTTTTTCTTGATGCTGGCATCTCAGCTGAGATCACGTGGATGTTTTTGCCATGTTTGTGCTGCAGGTGCATTTTGGAGGCTGTGCTAGGACAGCTGTCATCTCCTCCTCTGCAGTTCACTTCCTATCTCATCCTCAAATTTCAAATCATTCCTTGCCTTCATCTCCCACTTCGGTTGCAAAGGAGAGTTTAAAGTTTTGTTTGGGATTTTAACCACATCTGCTGCCAGAACCCATGCTCTTTTTCTGTCCATTCACCTTCCTGAACTGCCAGTGACAGACAGAAAAATAATTGTTTGAAAGACAGGCAGCAGCAGCAGCCCCCTTCACTCTCAAAWCCAGGATCCCTGACCCACACGAGCTCAGCAACCTTCTCCAAGGAGCCACACTCCTGTCCAAAACCATCTGTGCATTCCTCAAACGGGGCTGGAGGCACCTCCTGACAGGAGTTACGGGGATCAAAGCTGGCACTGATCTCTTTTTCCCCAGCAAAATTGGTTCCACGAGATGAAAACATCAATAATACCAGACRGCGATGGAAGCTGTCACGTTTGTGGGAACAGAAGGTCTCAGCAAACGGTGTCTGCGAGCTGTCAGCCAGCACAATGCAAAAACCAAACCCTGCAGAGATTCCTCCAGTGGTCTGGGAGCCACAGCCAGGGCTGCCAAAC
>NW_026623762.1:9179-14277 GCF_030028575.1 Malurus melanocephalus | reverse complement strand
CCCCATCTCACCATGGTTATGGGCAGTTCTGTAGGATCCAGCTGTRCCYCTGAGGGTTTCTCCCARKKTCACCTCTATCCTCCCCATCTCACCACAGCTATAGCTAGTTCTGTAGGATCCAGATGTGCCCCTGAATGTTTTTCTCCCAGTGTCACCTCGATTTTCCCCTTCTTACCACAGCTATGGGGTGTTCTGTAGGATCCAGCTGTAGGATCCAGATGTGTCCCTGAGGGTTTCTCCCAGTGTCACCTCGATCTTCCCCATCTCACCATGGCTATGGGCAGTTCTGTAGGATCCAGCTGTGCCCCTGAGAGTTTCTCTCTTTCATGAAGAGACAAAAGCCATGGCTGGTGCAGTGCAGGGGTGCTGCAGRTGACGAGGACACAAACTCTGCTCTAAGATACAGCCCTGTGTTTGCAGCTGCTGCTTCCCTTTCTTTGCTTCAGTCTCACTTTGCTCCTACTCTTTGTACTTGGATACTGATCTTCACTTAGGAATTTTGAAAATGTTTGCTTGGCTTTTACAGTGCACAAAATGTGCTTAAAAACACAGCAATGAAGCATTTACTCCAAGAAAGGATTTTCTCATTTTGCTCCRATAATCTCTCGTGCCAAACTCACTGCAGGTTGGGGAAATCTAAAAGTCTGCAGCTTCTGTGTGGCAGGAACTATTCAAGTCTGCAGATTTCCAGTATGGCTGTATTGAAATCTTTTATTTGTGGGGCGGCAATAAAAGACGTGGAGAGAAAATCTCCCCTGGCAACATGTACTCTTGAAAGGCCCTTTCAAAGCAAACATTCCAGCAGTAAGAAATACTTCAGCACGCCATGTTCTTCCCATCTTCCCCTTCCTCCCCTCTCTGCCTCCCCAGCCTGTGCCCTGAGCGTTGCAATAATAAATTTCTTTGTTGTCCATCTCACAGAAGTGTTTCACATCACCTTGGCTGGGGAAGACCTCGCAATCACAGTTTCTGTTCCCTCAACAGCACTGTGAGATTTTTGTGTTATTTTGCAGCCAAGTGTTATCAGCTGGCTGTCCAACATTCGGTTTGGGGAGGGGAAAAAAAAAAAGATTATTGTATTCTGAAATACTGATTGCATCAAATGGCAACTAGATTGCGAGACAGTAATCATGCTGAGCTCAGGCGATTAAAATCTCGCTTGGAAAATTGGTGCTTGCTGAGCCTTTATGGAAAGAAATGAATTAGGAAGGAAAACAATAAGGAAGGGCATACATTAATTTGGCTCTGCAGTGCATGATGGTGAATGTAAGAGATCTGAGGAGGAACTGTGTGTCATAAGGATTTCCTCTTATGTTTTTCAGGAGAAAACCTGAGAGCCACTGGAGAGGGATTGCAAATTAAATCCTAWCAGTAATCTCAGAAGCAGCAATTGGAAAAGAGCAAATAAATAAACTGCAGGAACAGGAGGCAGAATGTCCTGCTAGGAACCCATCTTTTGTGGCAGTGCCTCTCAAACAAAGAGCTGCCCTCGCTGCTGTCCTGCTGGGCAAGCTCAGGTTCCGTGGGTGATGCTGCTCTGCCCRCYCTGCTGGGCTCTGCTGAATTTTGTACCAGGGATCAGGGAAGGATTCTGTACTCAGAAYTGACAGAATAACTGCAGCAGCCCCATCCATGGAGCTGCTGGGAGAGTGGCAGGATGGGAATGATGCCCTCAGGGCTGCAGGGTGGGCACTCCCCAACCATCCCCACAAACAACACCCCAATCTTGGCCAGCAATGGTTGCATTCGTTTCACAGCCCTTCCTAACCCCTKCACATCTCTCTGCCCATCATTCCCCTCTGGCTCAGGATTTTGGGTTTTGGGCCAGGGAGGTTTYACCCTGCAGCCCAGGAGCCTCTCTATCCATTTCACAGCAGCATTTTTCCCCTCACCGTTTGCTGACAGACTCTGGTTCTGTACCAGATGTTTGGGTTTGTATCTAAACCACCACATTTTAAACAAAATCAAGTTTTTGCCGTTCAGCTGCGAGTGGAGCTGTACCAAATGTGAAGCAGAAAGGCTGCTCAGCTGTCTGGAACACCGAGGTGACTGAGGCTGCTGTTTGTTTGCCAGGGCTCCAGGAGATGGCATTGCCAGAGCTCACTGCTTTAGCACAACTCAAGCAAGATGCCTATTTGTTCCAGAATCATGGAGCACTTCCAGTGCTTTTCCTCAGGAGGAATTCATCAAAGGAGTAAAACTCAACRACTTAATATTAACAAAAAGTGATTCATTTTCACAGTGAATTCAGTGGGAAGCTGCTCAATTCCCCAGCCAAGTGTCACAGTTCCAGTTCTGCTCCTCTGAGGAGCTATAAAATATAGAGGTGATGGTTTTAACTTCTTGTTGGAAAGGTGCAAACTTTAAAGTTTAATCCTTGCTTAACACTTCTGATATTTTTAAAGATGTACTGGACCATTCTCCAGTAGCCTGGCTTGACTCACAAAAACAACTCTAGCAATTCAAGGAAGTCTTAAATGTGGGAGTGAACGTCTTGGTACAGAGCCATGAGCATAAATCAGACCTTAATAACTGACAGCACAAACCAAGAGGCTAAATCCTGGCAGAGTTAACCATTGAAGCCACTCTGGAGCCTCTCACTTGAGTGTGTCATTAATTGGAAAAGAAAAACACACCCCAGAGCAACTCTTCCATAGAAGAAATCCATTTATAACCCCACTTTGTTCTTTCCTCCTTATTTAATGAGTTGATTCAATAAYCCAGCATTAACTACTGTTCTTTGAGGCTGGGTTTTCCCCAGAAATTCCCAATATACCCCAATCCTGATGTCCAAAGGCACAGATCAGCCAAGCCACGTGTTTGTTCTCCTCATGTTCCTGATCCTATGAAAACACCAAGCCAGTTTGCATTCTGAATTCCAACTCCGCACAATGACAAGGCAAAAATATAAATAATTGAAAACTTAGCAAGAAAAAGACTGCCTCACACACACACAGAAAAGGAGCTGCTTACTGACAACAGGAGGTGCTGCTTCAGTCAGATAAATKAACTGCACTTCAAAATGATGGTGGGGTGTCAGCACCCTCATTCCCACCTTCAACTCCAACTCCACATCTCCAGGGAATGCACCTCAGAGCACTCAAACACAGGTGAGCATGAATTAAATAACAAAGAAAGAAATACCTGGGCTGTGTTCAGAATCCAGCAGTGACCCACGGAGAGAGCAGACACAGAGGTCGGGCTGCTGCGAGTGCAAATGGGTCTGAGCTGCCTCAGCACCACCTTTTATGGCAATGAAACCACCTGGGTTTGATTTGGGTTGATTTGTGGCAATGAAACCACCTGGGTTTGATTTGGGTTGATGCACAGTGCACAGGTGGGTTGATTCAGCACACACCTGTACATTTAAACCCCGTTGGAGGAACCCAACCCCCTGCTCTTGGCTGCAATGGGATGCTCTGCCCAGTCCTGCTCCCCTCAACCTTCACCCCAGGGGAGAAGGGACACCCCAAAACTTYCCTCTCATCCCAGAGCTGACAGCTGATGGCTGCTTCAGCTTCCACATGGAGCAAACTGTGCCCTCTGTGACACCTCTGTCACTCCAGCTCCTGTCAAACACCCCYGTGATTGCAGCTGAGAGCTCATCTTGGCCTCAGGGGCTTTGTGACAACGGGAATCTGAATTAATTTGCCCAGCCAGAGYGAGAGTTCAAGAGGTATAAAAGCCTCGGAATCATGAGGTTCACATAGCTGCAATTAGAATATTTAAATGCCCAGCTACAATGAAGYTTATAAAGCACAGTTCATGTCCTACAGAATCTGGAGGAAAAGCCTGTGAAAGTTTGTAATTTTTCCCCCAGCAACAGCTCCTTATCGCTGCATTTGTAGAGCCTGGACTGASTTGTTTACTCGCTGCATTTCTTAGCATAAAATATTCAGAGTTTATCCTAAGCAGTGCCATGGTTTGGGTAATGATTGTTTCCCAGCTCTGGGATCCATGCCCTTTGCATTTCTGCTCTCAGAGCAGCCAAATGCGAAGCCATAGAATTGTTTTCTTCCTCTGAAGTAGCAGCTGGTGCCTTGGAAGACACCATAAGCATCTCTGCCGAAATCTGTGTAATTGCACATGTCGGTGTGGTCTGCTCCGAGCGGATCCTTCTCCCAGACAAAACACTGTTTTCTCAAGCTGGCTTTGAAGGCTGTGTGTRTTCAAAAATAGCTTCAGGAAGGCACACACATATATTTTGCCATAAACTGTGTACAACGTGTGCTGTATACAGAATATTAATTCCTCAATATGTGATTTCGTGCCTCGCTGGCATCGTTATCGCCATACACGGAGCCGGTTTGTGTGCAAATAGAATCCCAAACACAAAGTTTGAGCTTGGCACAATCCTGAAACAATATAGATTTCCACCTGTTGCTGTGCAAGAGTGGCTCTTAAGCGAAATCTTTAATATGCAGTGAGTGGCTGTGGCACTCCGTTCTGATCACATTTTGTCAAGCTAGAAAACTAATTAGCAGAATCTGGTGACCTGGATGTCAGAACCTCTGATATTTCAACAAAGAGCAAAATCCTTAATTCAACAGCAGGCATATTGCAGGGAGATCTGATGTACTCTCCTGCCCATCTCTAATGAGTCATAAAGATGAACTTTGGATGGGGACAAAGAGAATGGGTATTTTTATCCAGAATAGCCAGAAATCCTAATTTAAGGATTAAATTTAAGGAAGCTCTAATTTATAAGTTTGATGAATTGCAAACAGCTCAATGATAATTCATTATTGCTCTAACTCAGACATATCTGTCCACAGATACAAATACAAGACGAGTGTTTCTTGCCAATAAATCCCCCTGGGCCAGGAGAATCCATGGCACCACTGAGACAGAGGGAGCAGCGGCTCAGGGTAAAGCAGAGAGGTGAAATCAGAACTTGTGAGCCCCAAACAAGCTCCCCACCCCCTTCGTGATCCTTCTGTGATCCTTCTGTGATCCTTCTGGGATCCTTCTGTGATCCCTCTGCTCAGCTGAGCTTTGGGATCAACTGCCATGAACCTCCTGCCCTCCCAGGCATCAGGGCAGTCATTATTCCAGGGCTGCAGAGCCCCTTCCCTGCCAGCTCCCAGGGACGGGGGCA
>NW_026623762.1:0-8286 GCF_030028575.1 Malurus melanocephalus | reverse complement strand
TCACCAAATTCAACACTCACACTTTAAAAAGTTTTTGGTCACCCTTCTGCCCTGACCTGGCCCCTGCTCGGGGACAGTCACACCTCCAGGGCTGTCAATCCTGAACCATCCACAGCACTGAAGAAAAAGGTCACTTAAAAAAATTAGATCTAAATCAGAATTAATTATGCAATAGGCCAAGTGGCACCAAAGTAAATCCATCATATAAACAAGCAGAGAGGATTTTCACTGCTTCCAGAAAGAGCTTGGCCTCCTGGAGGAYGGCAATTTCTGCACGAGTGACCACAAAATAAAGCTCTTAGGTAATATGGTGATAGGTACTCAAAAATATGATGGATGGAGGAACAAGATTAGCTCGACTTTATGTACAAGTCCATTACATTCTTGATCACATACTTTAATGGCAAAGCAGCTGCACAACTTGCAAATTACAAGCTCTGGCTTTGTTTTCAGAGCTGCTGCATCAGTAGTTGTATTTAACAACTCCAGGCAGGCGCTTCTTTCTGTAAATTGTCCTAAGAACGTGCTGGGAGACTGCAGCAAGGAATTTTTCCCAAAAATTCAGCACCATCTAAATAGGAGAAGCTGAGTTTCCCTCCATTTCCCTGTTTGTTTTATTCCTTGTAGCAATTTTTGTGCTGGGGTTGGAGATCTCTGTGCCCAGGTCTGTTGGATGAGGTCCTCAGTCACTCATCTGCTTTTTGTCTGGAAGAGGAAAGAATTCTCCTCAGATCCAATCTGTTTCAGCTATTACCTTTCCTGCCTTTGTTACACTTTTTTTTTCCTGCACATTAGATAAAGCCTGGYTGGCTGCTGCCAGGAAAATTAGATMTTCTATTGTTTTACCATTAATTATGGAGAGTTCAAGATAAGGTTTATGTTCAAAAAGCAGAGAGCAGGAACGTTTTGAATTTTCCTTTCATTGCAATTAGACATGAAATTATGAAAAGGTGAAAAAGAATTCATTGGAGAGTTTTCCTCTAGCAAGAGAACGAGGAAGGCACATTCTGGAGTTGTGGGGTGTTATTGAGCACCCAGAGTGTGACCCTGCAGGGTGTGGGCACAAAAGGGCAGCGTGAGCCTCTCTGATTCACTTCTCTTATACTGAGAGCCCTTTCTCATACCAAAACTAAAAAAAAAAAAGGCTGAATTAGCCCGTGGTGTAACCCAATGGAAGGTGTTTGAGTGACTGCAGAGATGAGCTGGAACAATCAGTTCCTTTCTGAGTAACCTGCACAGGACATGGAAATATGAGGAATCAGAGGATGAATTAATGGGGCAGCTGTCTCACTTTCTCATGAGCTCTACTGAGATAAACATTTGGGCCAAGATGCTCTCCTCATTAGAATTCCTTCACTTGATGCTGATGGTGATGTTTACCAGGCAACCACTGAGTTTTCCCAATTTTCCTTCATGTGGAATCACTGCAGTTCAGGATTTTAGAGGCACTTTCACAAAGGAGGGCCTGAACCCTTCCTGGAGCTTCTCCCTAAAGACCGACCATGCCAAAGCCCCTCAGGTTACATTTCCTTCTGTAATCAACCCCTGCCAAGTTTCCACCATTCCAAGGTCCACAACCTGAATTTATTTCGGTTTTATTCGAAGTTTGCAGGAAAAGCAGGACCCTGACAGAAAAGTCCAGCCATGAGTCCATGGTTGAAGACCACTGAAGTTATAAGGTTCTAGTGAARATAAGGATTTTGTCCATTCAGAGTCAACAGAAACTTTAGAAAATACATAATGCAGGTGGAGGAGGGGGAAAGGATGTATTTCTCTGCCTTGTTAGAAGATAAGGAAGCCAGATTCCAAGGGGAATGAGTGATTTACCCACAGTCACAGGAAATCAGCAAGAGATATGGAAATTAATGCTGAGAAGCATTTCAGTGCCTTAATCATAAAGCCAATCTTTTCCCTCAAATGCCAACAGCATTAAATGTTCCTTTTAAATAATGGAATAAGCATAAGACTTTCATTGGCTTGCAGTAATGTTTCCATCAAGATATTTTAGAGGGCAGCCAGTTCCAGAAGAAGGGTTGGGCAGGATTAGGACCTATGGTCAATTGTAGGAACCAGGATTTGGGATGAACTAAAGTTTAGCTGTCAGATTCCTTTGGGGATCACATCATGCCAAGGTCGAAAAATGCRAGGTCAAAAAAAACCAAAGTGTGTTTTATTATATTTACCGCTAATTAGGCAGGCTTTGGGAAAAAAAAGAAGGGGATGAAATAATCTCTGGTTGGGAAGCAATTAAAGTGTTAGGCTGAGGGGATGGATGGCTTAGAWTSGGGAAGATTCACATCTCTGGCATGCAGATAAATCACTTGTTCCTCTCTTATCTCCCTGCCCATCTCTGAGCTCTATCAGGTGTTACCAGGCTGCTGCCCAGAGAAGCACATTTTCTGTAAATACATAAGAGCCTGGGTGGAAGGCTGTTTTTATTTAATTTAGCCTCAATTCATTGTGTCTTAATTGAAAATAATGATGTTAGAGCAGTGATCAAAGAATTGTCTCATTAATTGTCTATTAAATCATTAGCTATTAAACAGAAATAAAAGGTTAAGAATGCAACACTCTATTCTGCCCAAAAGAATATGAATATGTCTCCAATTACAAGGAAACAATAAAGGCAGAATTAACAGTGAAAAGAAGCTTAAGATAAGGCAATTAGATCCAGAATGGCTGACAAGGCTGATTAGAGGCTTTAGCAGCACACCCTATATGGAAAAGGCACAGAAATTCAGAAGCAAAGTCAATATTGACTTYACCGAAGGGGCTTGTAAAGGGAATATGCATTTTTCTGAAAAAGTATAGGCACATAAACCCTGTATTAAATTTTAACTMAGCTAATTAATTGTTATGGATTCAATCTTGCAACCAATACATATATTTGCAGTTAAAAAATTATGCCTGAGCAGCATTCGCTCTGAGAGCAGCTCTCAGTAATTTGTGACTGAAATCACAAGAGTTTGCTGCAATATTCACAAAAACAGCTTTAGCCCCAGTTTGTATCACCAGGATGAGGTGGTACCAACTCGATGAAGATCACATTCCGACCTCTTGGTTTTGTTCATTWTGTCCAAATATTAGAGAGGGTCCCCAGAGGCATTGCCTACTGTCGGTGCTTTGAGACCCAAATTATTTCACAAAGCAGTCTGATTTATATCAAGCCACTACAAAAAAAAAAAAATTATAGTGCAAATCCTATCTGGTTCAGTCCAGTATTCTCAAACTACAGCAATCCTAGAAAAACAAGAAACTTAATTAATTGAAATAATAATCCCCATACACCGTCGTTAGTATCTGGTTCTGTTTTTCTGAAAAGCAAAAAGAAGACAATCTCAGCAATATGTTGATGATTTAGAACCTGATGCATGAGTTTATGATATGAACAGTTCATTGTTCATATTTATCAATTGATAAATAATACTCACTAATCTGATAATAACTGTATGCTACACTGAAAAAATATAAAGAATAGCAACATTTATCAAGGCAGTCTTTTCCTCTGACAATTAATTAACTTGGTCATAAACAAAGATATTCATCCATGGTCCTCTGGTAAGGGCCTTCAAAGAAATCTGATTTCCAGAAAAAGAAAATGGGATTTTTTTTTTCTTTCTCTATCTGATAAATAAGGGAAAACATGGAACCCATAAATAATACCAAAAATCCCCACCCCATAMAGAATTCTCTGTAGTAAATTTTTAAGTTCATTTAAAACAAGAACAACACCAAACCACACAATAAAACATATTAATCTATTAATGACATTCAAAAGCACCTCTTTTATGCTAAAAATAATAATGAGCTAAAGGCTGAAAGCCATGCCATGGTGTCAGGAGTCAGGCAGGCAGAGTCTTGATAAAGCCACATTAAAGCAATTTTCACCACAATGTCAGGGACACAGAACTACTTGAACATAATATTGAAAAAAAACCCCAAACCAAAACACTAAACCAAGGCACAACATTGTGTAAAAGATCCCAGCTCTCATTTTAAGAACTTTTTCARTGTGGTTATTATTTTCTATTCCTGTAATCTCCTCCAGATGTTGGTACAGCTCAGCATCTTTAATTTCAGAAACTCTGGACTGGTGATCCAGGCAGCAGCAACAGGAAACCCTCCCATCCTCTGTCCCAACATCTGCACTGCTGCTGGGAAATGATGGGCACGGAAAAGGGACACCAGAGCAGAGCCCCTGAGCAAGGAGCTGACCCTCCAAGGGGGACATGGGGCCATGTCCTGTGTCATCAGCAGAGCAATGAATTGGGGCAGCTCTGCCATCCCCACTTTGTCCCATGAGGATCTCTGGATCAGTGATGGGCACCAAAGAGTGGGTGCCACCCTCCACAGCACCCACAACACTGCCAAACAGCTGGCTGATGGAAAATCCCAATATTGGGGTGCTGGAGGAGGAAAACACCCCCATTTTCCACCTGACGTGGTGCTCACCTTCACAACGTCCTCGTCAGCGGATCTGCACTCGGTGGAGTCCGAGACATCGACCACGGAGCCGTCCTCCTGCACGGCCACCACCTTGACTGGCACTGCCACCATCCTGCCCGTCAGGATGGCAGTGTTGAGGATCTCCGTGTCCTGTGGGCACAGCAAACACAGCACGGGGATCAGGGAAGGACAACACCACCACAGTGTCACAGGGATTGTGACACCCAGGGGTGCAGGGATGGGACCTTCCCTTGCACCCATCCTGTGATGTTTGAACAAATTTTTAAGCCACAGTTGCATCAGGACCACCAAGTGCTGGTTTTGACAGCCATGGGTGTGCTCTTGTTGAGCCCATTGATGGTGAGGCTGAGGGTGATGGAATCTGTAAGGCAGTGAGGTACAAAGCACTGCTCACAGCTCAGCAGGAGCTCAGCACTGCTCACCATCACCACGGCATCAGCAGCTCCTCCCATTCCTTTGCCCCAAATCGTGCCAGTGATTTGGGAGGTGATTATCAAACATTACAGCATTTCTTCCATACCCTTCCAGCTCACAGCATTGTGTGTTGACCATTTGTTTCCATAAGGAGAACAACCGTGCATCCATACACAATTTTTTTAAATTTTTCCCCATCAAAATCCCACCTAGAGATGCTCAGCCACATCTTTCTCTAATCCTGATGAATTCACRGTGCTGGCACTCTAATGACTCCATTAACACAGCCTTCCCCTGCRTCTCCCCATGGCTGCAGTTTGATTAATTACTCCAAATGAGCTGCTACAGAGGCCCCTGCCTGGCATGAGCAGGTACAGAGTGGAGGGAAGCGGTTTCTGTGTGAGCAAAACCGCCTGTCAGCCCCAAATCTGACACTCAAATGGGGCAAGGAACGATCTGGGATTTCACAGGGATTCATTCCGACCCTCTGGAAAAGCCTGCAATAGGAAATACTGCTCTGAATCAATCCCCTTTTCATTTTTCAGCTTCCATAAAACTAATTGCTTGCCAGCTGGGGGGTGGGGGCGAAATAAAAAAGTTGCTTCAAACTAATCTAACTTTAAATTCCATTATTAGAATTGGTGGAAGAAGGAATGGATTTTCGTGAAAARTTTGATGGCAGCTTGCATAGGGAGATATATTCACTATCATTTGCTCTGGCTGCTGGCTAGATTGATAGAGAATAATGGGCATTGACCACAAGCTAAGGACAGCTGGAGAAGACCAATAAATACTCGCAACTAAGATGGATTATTAATCAATATTCGGAAACTTCTGCAAAAAGCGGCCTGAATTAAATGAGCTGGAGCACTAATAACAGCAGTGCCAGCTACCTCAGAGAGCCCACGGGATGTTTATGGGCAGCCACGGCCCCGAAAAGCATCGAGAACACACTCGAGCCCATTTCTGATCAGAACAGCTCTAAGAGGATGTGCTCAACTTCACACTTAGACTTCAATGATTTAAGAGTCATCCTGGGCTGAGATGCTTTTCAGAATAACACCTCAGAAAATAAGTGTGGGCTTTGTTCTGTTCTCTGCCRGGCACAAACCAGATGTTTTACACAGTAAATGACTGTCTGGTTTTTGTTTCTGCTGAATGGGCTCATTTATTACCAGCTGCCAGCCATGAGAGAGGGACACTGGGAAAGGGAGAAGTATGTGACAGAAGTGGAAGTGTGAAAAAAAAACAACTGAAAATCCTTTACAAAGACTGAGATGTGAACAAGGCTGAGAGGAAAATGCACTGCCAGGTGAAAGAAAGCACTTAGAGGCACCTCAGGTGGGAAAAGGTTGTACAAGCCAGACAAAGGGAAACTGCAGGTAATTCATCCACAAGTCAGAGGAGAGGCAGTTAGATTTCAGCACGGCAAATATCCCATATCCCGAGCCATTAAATATCAGATTTTTGATGAAGACCTGGTGGCCCTTCAAAGGCTCCCAAGGAGCAGCTCTCCAGCATTCTCCTACAACAGACAGTCATGTTCAGTGCATCTGGGCAAAATCCCTTCTGGCCAAGGTCACAAACACGGAGAACACACAAATCCCTCTGCCAAATTCTGTTTGCTCAGCTGTGAGCTCCTCCAGGTCGGGCAGGCAGTGCCTGTGTGCAGCCACAGCTGAGATCAGAGGATTCTCTGGACATCAGTGCACTGGACCAGGCTCTCTCCAGCYTGCAGGAATTTCTATTCTGKTTTTTGTGCTGTTTGYTYGCTCACCYGGGTGTTGGCCATCMCGGGTGACAAAGCAAAAACAAACCTGCAGCTTCCTCTGAACTCTGAGCGCTGTTTGGCTACCAAAGCTGCAGTCAGCTTTTGATGTGCTGAAGGATAATCCAAAGTTTATCAAGGCATTTGTATTCCTTTCMTAACTCCTGCTGAAGATGAGTGTGACACAAACACCAGAACTGCCCTAAACTTCCTCTCCTGCCCAGCACATCCAGGTACCCACCGTGCTAATTAGAAACCTCACAAACCCTGCACTTCCCTGGTAAGCAATTCCACCAGAGAAATCAATATTTCAGGTGCCTGATGCCTGCAGTGAGTGTTACACAAGCATAATAGGCTGGGTAAAAGGCTTTTTAAGAGCTGGCTATTTATAGACTGAAGAAATATATTTCCTCTGAGGAAGAAATATGAACTAATTGACTGTCCAGTAGATTTATAAACAGACTTTTTAGTGCTTCTTCAACAACTTCAGCAACTTCTAAGTTGCTGTTAAACTTGCAACAAAACTTGTTAAACAAAATCTAAGTTCTGTTAAACTTGGTTTCTGTTTCCATGGTAGGGTTTCTGCAGACAAAGAGCTGCTAARCTTTAAATTCCTGTGCTGGTGATTGCAAAAAGCTTCTGAAATCTAGAGAGGGGTAACTGTGGTGATTTCCATGGGTAGGGCTCCCACGTGGCACAGAATGAGTGAAACACCTGCAAMAACCCCCAGGGAGCACCAGCACAAAACTCCAACTGTGGGCACTGCCAGGTCCCACGGAAAAACTGGGAATCCTTTCCCGTTTCTTTTTTGAGGGTTTCAGCTGTCACATCTTGGCCAAAACCTTCAGCTCAGCTGGGTGGAAGCTACACATTCATATCATAGTTCCATCCCTAAATAATAGTAGTAGTAGTAATAAATAATAATAATAATAATAATAGTAATAATAATAATAATAATAAATGTGTGTGTTTCTCTCCAGCTCTGTCTGTATCTGGATGCATTAACACTTCAGCAGAGCTCTGCTTAATTACAACTGTAACCTGCTAATAGCGTTCCTTTGTTGTCTGAAGGAATCTACTTCTTATGCAGCCCAGGCTAAATTAAAATTTAATACAACATCAGGTCGCAACAGAACTAGGAAGCAAATGACAGCTGTTTAATTAAAACCTAAAGCTGATTAGATGGCACTACTGAGAGAAATACTCAAGAGGAAGAGCTGAAAACTACTGGAACTCAAGGCCAGGATAATGGCTTTATTGAAATGTGAATTAACGCTGCRCACAGCCGTAGCAAATGTTTGACAACTGCTGATTTTGGACAAATGGGAAGGAAAAGGGAAAGGGGGAAGTGTCAGGAGCTGGGGCAGAGCTCTGAACAGAACAGGCTGCCATTCCTGTGGATGTGGCCAGAAACTGGGATTACTGAGGAACAACTCCAATGGGCAGGAACTCCAGACACAAAGTTCCAATAATGATGTTTCAAACCACACCACAGTCACCTAAATGCTCCTCAGGCAGGTGACTCCATGGCAGCTCACCCAGCTCCATCACACATGCAGCTTTTTCACCCTCTTTTGGTTGAAAAACAAAGACATGGAGAAATAGATGGTGTATCTCAGCGTTCAGGAGCCCATCTC
>NW_026623761.1:415567-472499 GCF_030028575.1 Malurus melanocephalus | reverse complement strand
AAAAAAAATAGATTGCAGAATTTTACAGTATTGGGAGGCAGGGGAGGTTTCACCTGTGCTTTGTGATCAGCGCTCTTGGATTTATTAACAGCGATGTTTCAACCAGAGAAGGGATGAATTGTGAGGAAAACGCCACGAGAGGGAGATGTTGGAAGCAAGAAAGCTTTCTCAGCCTTACACAGCGGGGTTACGCTTAAAAGGCGCTCCGCAAAAGATTGTTAAACTTTCCGGGAGCTCACAGCATCCTTAAAATAAATATAATTCTGGGAGCCAGTTCATCTGTAAAGCTAGAGATCGCTTTCAGAAAAAAACCGACAAAACAAAACATGCAACAAACAAAAACCTGCATGAAGCTTCTTTCATTGAAAAAGAAATCTTCACTAGACACCGCAATGGCTGTCATTTTAAGGTCAGATGTTTTAATTTCTGCTGCTTTTATGTTTATTTCCAGTGGTAAAATGCATTCTATAGTACTGATATGATGACAATTTACTGCTGAATATGAGTAGAGGAGAGTACAAGGAGACAGACCTGCTTAGACAGATCGCTGTTCTCCTCTCATCTTTTTCTGGTACTTATTTCCCACTACTGTTAAGACACCTCTCTGGAAAAACTTTGGATATTTCACAGGGTTCAGCAGTAATTAAATGCGTATTTGAACTCCTAGCCAGTCTTAAAAAATGAATGTAGCAGTAAATGGCTCAAGTCATGTCAAATATATAGGGCTAAATGTGGATATTAATTATGTAACCAGAGGGACTCAATTTACTTTGTAAAGCAATTAAAAGGAGACAGAAATTTACAGTCTCTTTCTGGAAAAGAGTAATGCTTGTTTAAAAATAACTTTCTACCCAGAATAGTCTGCCTGTCTCACATAAGATCAATTGTGGGGGGAAAAAAATCCTTAACCAACACAACAGAAGACTTTGGCATTTACAACACTTCTTCTTTATGGAAACATCAAACCCGAGTTTTAAAACAATAGAAGTTGACAGTTAGGTGCCCAGGTGCACTTTTAGGCATGTAAACAAAGGCTTTGCTTTTCAAACTGGCTGAAGAGCACATCAAAACTTAGCTTCCCCTTGTTTTCATTCCCCATGGGCACATTAAGGATATGAAGAAGCCTGTGTTCCTGTGCACAGGAGGTAGAGGGTTCATTGTAGTCTTGTCTCTTTTCCTTTTTTAAATTTTAAATGTGTTTCTTGCTTTGGAGTGGATGGGCAAGGACTCCTTTCCAGTATAGGTATCAGAACTGGAGTTTGTTCCTCTATCCATAAGCAAAGTGTGAAAACTTCATGAACCTAAATCACCTGCTCCAACAGGCATCCTGATGGAAAACTACCATGTTCTCAGGTGCTTACTGCACTTCAGTGTTGCTTTGAGTGGATTTTATATTCCTCTTCTTTTTTAGTGTATCCTCTGAAAATACCAGTGAGGGATTTGGGGCTGACTGTTGGAGAAAAGATCACAAGAATTCAGGCCAATGGCCTCAGTGTCTGTCCCTCTCTCTGCCTCAGAGATGGACAGAGTGCCAGGAAGAGGCATCTTCAAATATCTGCCGGTGCTCCATCTTCAAAGCAGTGTAGCCAGATAGAAAGGGAAGCAACAACACTCCCAACATGACTCACAAGGTCTTTGCACTTCAATGTTCTCCTGTCCATCACTTCAGGAATCAGCTTCTAGCAATGTGCTAAACAAACCCATGGTAGTTACTTTTGTCTTCAGAGTACAGCATGCTTGGCTGCTGTGCATTGGCTGGAGCAATACTGCATTTAATTATTCCTTTTTTCCGGAGTATCATGCTTTAAGTTTCCCTGTGACATTTTCCCCCCTGCCCTGTTGGGAACATGACTATAGTGGGATTTTCTGAGGGAGTTTAATGCATACAGACATGACAGCGGGAAAAGGAACTGAAGTGGTGTTAGTCGAAATTGTTTATTTCAAAACTATAGTGAGAAAGAGCTTCAAAAACTCCTGAAAGAGCTTGGAGACACCGCATTTGGGAGCCAGGGGCTATTACCTTTACACTTCAGTAGAATTTCTTTGCTTTTATGTCACTGTTTCTAAAGTAAAAACGAGTTGAAGACAGGGAGAAAGGACATAAATTCTGAGTGCCTTTCTCAAGTAAAATTTTACTGAAACTAGAAAGTTCATATAAGCAAGAACTTCTAGGCATGACAGCAAGAAACTTACTTCTTGTAGAACAATTTCAAAACCTTTTGGTGAGAAAGGATGGGGTTGTATGCTGAAGCAGTATGTGACAACACAAATAGCTCTATTTCCACACTCTTCAATGAGTTTGGTATGTTCTAGGTGATTTCACTGTCAAGGCTGAGCATTAAACAACATTTACTCTGTTATATAAGCAGGGTTCTTGCTAATTTCTTCTTTGCAGTGGGCTGTACCAGTTAATATATGACCTTCCCTGTTAGAACTCCAAGAACAGTTAGCAAAACATATATATGTAAGTTTTAAAGACTGTCTCAGTCTTTTAAGTATTTTTAAAGGCCTTAATTTTAAAAAAACTATTTTAAAAATACATGTAGAATGTGAGAGCATGTGCTTTAGAATTCTGCATTCTTGTACATCTGCACTTAGCAGCAATAAAAGACAGTGAAATTCTGGTGCTAAGAGCATCAGATCGTGTCTGTACTGGGTGCTTTAGTTTGCCTAACTCCAAATGCATCCTGTAGCTGTTTCAGCTGGTTTTCAGGTGAGCAAAACCCAGGACATGGCCCAGGTGACAGCTGCTCTCTGTTCCAACACTTACTCCACACAGACAAAATGACTGTGGGGAATACTACAGCTTCCAACTACCTGGAAGTCCACATTCCCAGTAATATAAGCAAAAGTAATTAGCCTCTCTGTAGCTGTTTTGACTAGTTTTTAAAGGATAAAAAAAAATTTAAAGGCTCTCTTCACTGCATAAAGGTATATGAAGGCTTTTTCATTGTGTTCAGTAAACAYATAGGTTCTCTTTAGTGCAAGTGGMTGATTTCCAGATTTACCTTCTCCAGTCTGAATTTCTGATCTGAATGGTGCTCCACTTTTACAGCAGTCAAAACAAAAATCTGTAGCTTTATACCAGAGCAAAGGGAAAACAAGTATAGCACATTAATGCATCCATCTTATATCCAGTTTATTTAATACCAGAGCAGTAAATACAAATAAGAGTTCTGGAATCTGGCAATGCTAGATCTAACAAGATACAGCTACAGCAGTCTTTTGGTAGTTCTGGAATCCTGTGTGTGCTGCAAAGCTGAAGGGTGTACATGAGTAATCCTCACGTTCAGGCTTATAGATACTGACCATACAGTTAAAAAAATAATGCTCCTGATATGGCAGAGCAGCATTTGCAGGAAAACAAAGCAACCCTGTGCCTGTCAGCTGAGAACTATGTTCCAATATGTGTAGTCTTATAACAAGTGAAATAAACAATATCTTTTTGCTTAAGAAAGGAATGTGATCTTTGGTCAACATAATAATAGTGCTTTCATACTATTTTACAACTGTACTTCTAAGATTATGGGACTTCTCAATGTTGCATTATGGGTAAACACTCAAAATCTGAAAGTAACCCTTCTAGTTTCAATGCAAGTAAAATTTCAGAGCAGAGGTAGGCTTCAACAGAGCATCTTACAAAGACTGAATCTCAGCTGCCCCTTGGAATGTGTAGGAGGCAGTGAGTCATCTTCAGATCACCTCTTTTCCCTTTCATAATTTCTGCATGAGCACAGCACTTTCAGACACACTGGGCTAAGCCCTTATTTAGTTGTCTGAAGTAAGAGCTCTGAATGTTAACTGACAACATATTTAGACCCATCTGATGTTTAATACCCACATCTGGAAAGTGTAGCTAACATTTCTTAGTGCTCTCTGAAGTGGCATTTCAATACCACAGCGATGACTAGTTGTAAGGACATTGGTTATTAGGAAAAACATTCTCTGTGAGCACAGGTTTTACCAGCAGGCTGACCTTTAAATCCAGGCAGACATCCTAAAGAACTTGTGCTCTTTACCAGTCCATGTGCTTTCCAAGCTTCTTCGCCCATCTAAAACTGAACAGTCACATCCACCTTACAGGTAATGAAACTTTTGTTAAAGCTTACAAAAACAGTTCTGTGAAAGGGATCAACCCAGGCCTCATGCTGGCTCTTGCTGTAGAATTATTTCACTCAACAATGACCTTGAAAAAACAGTCCACTGCTCACTGACTAACTTTTCACTAACATTTCAGTTCCCACACTCCTCAACCCTCTCTACTTCCCTTCATCACTCATGGGGAAAAAAATAAAAGATAGTGAAATGGGAGACAGTACTGCTTTATGTATCTGCTTCCCTACTTCTGGTGCCTCTGCAAGGCAGCTTTGTGGATAAATACCTTTTTGTAGACTTGATGTCTAAGCATTTAATTATATGAATTTCAACAAGTGTAAGGCACACAAATATCTGAGTTAAATAAAAATACATGATCACATGAAGCCACGATGTTTTGCTTTTCTTTAGTGCAAATGTTCTTGCACACACAAAAAAAAAAACCTATTCAGAAGTCTGAAGTAATATTTCGATCAGCAAGGCTGAGTTTGCTAGAAACTGTGTGGCACTTAGGGACATTTTTTAGTGGTGGGCTTGGTAATGTTTGGTTAATGGTTGGACTTGATGATCTTAAGGATCTTTTCYACTATCAGTGATCCTGTGAAATAACTGTTTATACTTCAGTTGCACCTAGAAACTCTATCCAAGACCATGTTGGTGTTGAATAAATACAGACTACATCTCTCCTCTGGAGCAGCTTAGAGTTTAAGTGGCACAGCCCTAGACACAGTAAATCTGTAGCAGAACTTGAAAGTAGAAGGTCAGGTCTTCTAGGTCTAGATCTTACACTTGACCATACTCTCTCCCACCTTTGGTTTCTACTGTCTTAGACCTCCAGATATTGACCTTTGGAGGAAATTCACTGAATCCCAAGAGCTGCCTCTGCTCCATTATTTCAGCTTGTTCCAACTCCAAGACTAACCATCCCTTACACAGATTTCCTTCTCTTTCCAAACACATTGTTGATCAACTTGGCCATTGACTTGGATCCACTTGGTCGTCTCTTTTCCTTCACTTTGAAATTGGAAGTAATATTCCTCAGGACTTTGGTGAACATTGCCACAACTTCCTGATAATGTTCTGCTGCAGACAGTTCACAGAATTGGCACTTGTTATCTACTGCCAGCTTCTGTCCTTCATCCCAGCCAACTTCCCTCATGTGGCATAAATCCTGTTTGTTGCCAACCAAAAATATTGATGACTCCACCATTCTGAAATGGAAAAGGTTCCAGTTAGAGAACAGATATGTTACAATACTGTGTCTGAAAAATACGTATATTAAGGTTAAGAGGCATTGCAAAAAAAACAAAAAAAAACCCCAAAAAAATAACTACCTAGCCCCCTAAACTTGCCAGGCAGAATTCCAGTTTTCGTTTGCCAAAGTCAAATATCAGAGGATGTTCCAGACGAGCTATTCTCTACCAGTGGGTTTTATTTTTTTTTTCTTCTACTCAGTGAATTAATAAATTTTTAATCCACTGCTGTTTTCATACTCTGTGCTGCTGAGTACATTGTCAGCACCTGGACTTCATGAAGAAACAACCTGATTATTATCTCCATTTGTAGGTAGCAAAATAGAGTCCAAGAGATACATCAGTGTCAGTGGCATAACTCAGAAGGAAACACAGGAAAACTAATTCCAAGATTTTGCTAAAACTATTGCATTCAGAGAAACCTTAATTAAGAAAGTTCAGCAGTAAAACAGACAGAAAAGTGGTTTTTTTACTCCACTTCTAATGTAGGAAAAAGACTTCACTCTTTCATTTAAGGAAGCACCTCAGCTGACTGATGCAAGCACATGTGCCACCATCCATGCTCACACCTGCAATTCTGGTGGTTCTTTTTGAAATTAGTTTATTTCTTACCATATGGTCACCCATGTGCACAAATGAAGTTGGGATCACTGCTAAAGGCACTGTAGGAGACATTTGGGGTATTACTTTCATTTATTGTGGGAAATGTTTTCTTCAACCCCCACACTGGAGCATCTCCAATGGTAACTGAGTGGGAGAGTAAAAGCACAGACTGACTATGCCAGGCTTTTACCTGTGTAAATCACAGCAGGAAGATTTATGGCAAATATTTATATATTCATTCTGTAAGAAATAAGAACAAAAATCCCAATGTACTTGGGTTTGGATACAGTAAAATGGATTACAATTTGGAACGCATTTTACCTTCAGGTACCTTGTTTTTGGCATTGTGTTATGTCACTTTGATGCTGCTGGATTTTTATTGCTACTAGGATGCTTGTAGGCTCACAGAAATGTTCTCAGATTTCCCTGTTTGCTGAGGGAAAGAAAAAAAAAACAAACAAAAGCCACTTACTTTTTACAAACTCCTATGTGGGACTCTCGGAGCCTGTACAGCAGTGCTTTTGCAAAGGCAAACGATGCTCTGTCGCTGATGTCGTAAACAATGATGAACCCATCAGCCCAGTGGAGCTCATCTGTGAGGGAGAGCTTCCCCCGCTGTGGCTGAAACAAGTTCAAATGCACATGGAAAGAGAATGTAACTCTTGTCAATTCAGAGTGTTTTCTTTGTCACTGTGAATGTGAGAACATTGTGTCTTTTATTGCAAAGGATATTTAATAGCTCTAGGTGCTGGCACTGAATGCAGGTGAGTACTGCCCTAAAAGCCTAATAAACAACCACCACTAAAGATGGCACTTTGGATCACTGACAAGTTCATTATGAAACATTTACACTTTGTTTAAGCAGTAGAATTCCATAACCTGCACAGCCATTGCTTGTGCTGAATAATCTGCAGGTTTACATGAGGACAAAACATACAATGAGAAGCCATCAATATTTGTGTTTTCTGGTTCTAGCTCTGGTTTGAATGCTCCTAATATTCTAACCACAGTAAGCTTAATTATTTCTTCATTTGTTTTGTTTCGCCTTTGAATTGAGTTTCAAACACTAATTACCCATTTGTTAAATTTCTGGGCAGCTAGGAAAAAAAAACCTTCTTTCAATCTGCAGTTGAGTTTAATAAAACTAATGACAAAAGTCACTCAAGTGATGATAGGGTTATACTAACCTTGGACTCCCTTCACACTAAGAAACTGTCACACTTCTGATTTCCAGAAAGCAACAGCTGTAAGCTGTCCCATTAAGCAAAGGAATGTAATTTCAAAACTACTTAAAAATAGCTTATCTCTGTATATGATTTGGCAGCAGCTAGCAAGACCATGTGACCTAAAATAGATAAAACACTGGAAGCTGATCAGGAAAAAAGAAAATTGAAAAAAAATTTACTTCTGCTCTATGGAAAACCCATTTGAATAGAAAACTGAGGACTGTTTAAGCTGATTCCTTAAGCACTTTGCTACTTGTAATGGATAATCTCTACTGTCATCCCACCCTGGCTGCCCTGATTAGCTCAGCATCAGGACAGCACTGCAGCACCATAAACATCTGAACTGGAAAAGGTGCCATTTACCACGAGGGATGGTAACAATACTGACAGTGAAGGGGTATGCATGAGAAAAAAAATGAAACAAGTTCCCAGAACTGTCTAAAGACTTCAGCATTTTTAATGGAAGATTTTTAATGCTGTGGGGACTGCACAATAGCTTTAGGGCCAGGAAAGGTGACGTGTGTGTGTCACAGCTGCTTCCCAGCTGAATGAAGGGACAGTGAGCTTTGCAAAACAGGACTCCACCGACTAGAGGGAAGCCTCAGCGGGCAGGAAGACTTTGAGAAGCAGAAACAAAAATGGCAACTCCTCCTTCCCCTGTTTTCTTCTCCAGTTCTCATGGGATGCGGGACCCCCAAAACCCATCCAGTCCTACCAGACAAAAAGCAATTCCCCCTCTACCTGCTCCTGTGCAGGAACTAAGGGGAGGTTGAGAGTAAAGCAACAAACAGCTAAAATTAGGCCTTGTTCCAAAGGGAAAAAAATAGTATGAGACAACTCAAGAGAGTGCTAGTGCAATCATGTGGCCACTGTGGCAACCAGAGCCTCTCATAATTTAGGCCTCATTTGTTTAATACTATCCATCTGCTGCTCCCAATGTTTCAGCACCTTGATAAAGAGTTGCTCCCATGCCATAGGCTTTAATATGACAGCAAGGGGAAGCTGTGGGTAAGCTCAGGAAAGGGGTCTCAGGTTCAAGCCCATAGAGCAGCAGCCTCCAAGAGTAGGGCAAGGGAAGACTCCATCGTGCTACGTGACACAGTGGCCAGTTCAGGATCCTCACTGCCCTGAGAAAAAAATGTTGTTTGTCTTCACACTGGTTAAGTTTTTAAGCCTGAATTTGAAGTGTATGTCAGACTTTCAGTGCTTGGGCTTTCATATCAGCATTCCTTACCCCAAGAGGAGAGTTAAATTGGTAAGAGGCAAGGTAGCTGCCCAAAAGGAAACCTGGAGATCCAATGTGATCAGCCAGACAGACCTAGGTCTGCATGTCTTACACAGTACTTAAGTTTCTCTATTCCTGTGAAGTAAGTAAATTAATACAAAACTTTATTTCAGAGTGGTTTACTCTGATTAAATTTTAATTGTCAATGTGTCCAAGCTGCATTACGGCTTTCCTTGGAAAAGAAAATTGTTCTGTGAATGCAAGCCTTACTTCCAGGCCTGTCTAATTTGACCACTTCTGCAGCCATTTAATAAACTGTTTGCTTTATAAGCTAAATTTCATTCTTTTAGRGTATTTGAGAAAACTGCATGTAATSCAATAAYTTATCTCTGTATTTAYCTATGTAAAGCAAAAGTGATGTTATTTCTGTTAGTATCATCCCAAAGTGCAAAAGCATTTCCAGAAAATTTCTGCAGTGATGGGTTTCTCTGATGAAGCGGGAAAGAACTCTGAGTTCTGAACCCCAACAACTATAAAATTTCAGTCTTAAAAAAACCACAGCAGGCATAAATTACAACAAGAAGTTTGTAAGCCCTTGACCCTTTTAACCATATACACAGGTAATGAAGAACAGCCTTTCTTCACTCTCCTCCTGCTAAATTCTTACCTGTGAACAGGGATCATAAATTTCCAGGTGTATCTGCCTCCCATCCAGGCACAAGTGTTTAGTATAGATGCATTCTAAAAGATAGATATTATCCAAAGAAAATCAGTGTTACTGACCAGGGATGACAGTGAAAAGAAAAAAACAAAAAAAACAAAAAGAAACCCCAAAAAACAGGCAGCAACAGTAAAATTTGATAATACTGAAGATTTCTTGAGTTCTGGTTGTTTAGTTAGTTTTTCAAACTAACTGAAGTGGTTTCAAGCAGTTTAGGATTTGTTGTTTCTGATCTGGTTTTTTTTGCAGATAAGGAAGGTTGATAGGGTTTTTTTGTTTATTTGTTTGATGGTTTGTTTTGTGGATTTTGTTTTGTTGCTGTCTTTGTGATGTTGTGGATTAGTTGTTTATATTGGTTTTTTTTTTTCAACACACACTGGAAAGAAACCTATTTAATTTTGTACCAAATCAACCCCTTAGGCAGATCAACACCATTTCACTGTGGTGTTCCCACTGAAGTTTTGCTAAAAGTCATTATTAGCAATGATATTTATTTAACATGGCATCTGGTGCTTTAAGAGTTCTCAAACTAGGCAGCATTAGACCATGAGTATTTATAGGATCGTGTCCTTAGTTTCTAGTCCAAAAATAGTTCTGTTGTCAGATTTAGGACTCTCAACCAGCACTGGCAACACTGAGAACTCTACTGCAGACACACCATCACCATTATTTTAAGCAGCAGGATGTAACTTAAGCAAGTGTAACCAGTTTGTGGTTGCCAACAGGCTTTCTGCACTATAATTTGTCATTCCCTGAACTACAGAGACCAGAATTGATGTTGACACCTAAGAAAACATCTTAAAACTGGGCAATGAGGGATAGCTCTCTGATGTCTGGAACTCAGCATCTTCAAAATTCTTCATGCACATTTTAAGAGTTCATCTGATGATAAACTATCAATCCCAAGCATCTCAGGGTATAAAATCTACAGTCCCTTGTTTTTTTTTTCCTTAATTGAAAAACACTTTTAATTTTTCTTTTGACTCCACTAACAGTGGCATGGCCTTCATTTCACCACCCCTATTCCCACTTTCCTCATCTTTAGAAACAGTGCTAAACTTCTCTTCCAACAAACATTTGTTAACAAATGAAAATGTTCTGGGGTTTTGACATGCCCTTTTCAGGACATGCAGTACTGGAGGCTCAGAACAGGGAAACCTGGTTTTAGTTGTAGGTGTCTTGGAACACACACAGAGCACAGAGAGCACTATATAATTTACATGTGACAGCTTTGAACTAAAGCAGCTAGCTGGGACACAAGCTGTTCAGTCTGTGTTTTTATACCAACAAGAATTATTAGAGCATATATGTACAATCAAAACTCTTCCTTCAGAATAAGTTCAGTACAATTCAGCTTAGTACTTCTTTTTTGTTGTTATTTATGGACTACTAGAAGCTATTCTGATTCCTATGGGGGGAAAATAAGTGTGAGAGAATGCTTCATTTTAGCAGGGAGAGTGAGATGGATGGCAATCTCTGTGCCTCGTTAAGTTTTGGGACTTCTGCCACATCAGCTGGGGTGGCAGCACACTTCCCAAGTTATTTGTGTATCAGCTGAACACTAGTTCTACCCGGGATGTAAAAGTCCAAGTCCTGCCAAATTTGCCATCTTCTAATACTTTACAAGTATCTTAAGGATCAGCATATTGTGGCACGAATGTGACATTCTCTCGTGTGTACAGCCTGGCTTTCCCCAAAGCCATCAAACCGGGGCATTCCTGCTTCACTGGGGGCTCCGCGTTGTGCTTTGATTAACCCCCAGTGTCAGACAATCTGCTTTCCCTCTGCCCTGCAGCCGAGAAGGGACTATTCACCAGATGTTGGGGGTTTTTTCTGGTCTATCCCTTTGCTCTGCCCATCTCCTCTCTCAATCCACGCTCGCAGCCGTGCTCCCTTCCCCTCCCCAGCCTTTCTCCGCTGCCTTGCGAGCAGCGCCGTGCCCAGAGCTCTGCGCTTCGGAGCGATCTCTGCCCCGACACCGGCGCCGCCTTTTCACGGATAACCGAACAGAAACTCAAATCTCGAAAAGTTCTGTCACACCGCGAGTTTACCCCATTTCTCCACCAAATAAGTGCTTGAAGCGCCCATCTTGCGCTCCCCGGGGACCCCTCTCTCCATCCCTCCCTCTCTCCATCCCTCCCTCCCTCTCTCCATCCCTCCGTCCATCCCTCCGTCCATCCCTCCGTCCATCCCTCTCTCCATCCCTCTCTCCATCCCTCCATCCCTCCATCCCTCCCTCCGTGTCTCCCGGGGCGCTCACCGGCGTTGGACGCGTACTCTCCGATGAAGCGCCGGGTCAGGAAGCGCACGGCCAGCGCTGCGGGAGGAAAGCACAGCCAGGTTTAACGGGGCCGCTCCTCCCTTCCACCAAACCCGCGACATTCCCATTCCCTAGCTTTCCCCCTTACCCGATTTGCCGGCTCCGCTGCCGCCAAGCACGGCCACCTTCACCTCGGTCATTCCGCCGCCACGCCGCCCCCGCCGGCTCCGAGCCTTTAAAGCGCCTCCGGCGACACCGCCCCGCATCCCGCATCCCGCCCCTCCCGGCTCCCCGCGGCGGGGCCGGGCCTTTTCCGCTCCTGAGAGGCGCCTTCCTCCTCATCCTCCTCCCCACGAGTGCTCCCGTTCGTTCCCCGCCGCGCAAACTTTCCGCAGGTCGCCGCCCGGTTTACTGCCGCCGCCCCGGGCGGGCTGGGGGTTCCTCGCCTCCTTCTCCTCTCAGTGCGCTCAGGAACTGGGGCAAAAAGGGGAAAAAAAGAAAAAGAGAAAAGGAGAAAGCGAGGGGGGTGTTTTTGGTTTTGCACTAAGTTTGTTTTGCAGGCTTGTCATCATTTTGTACAAGGAATATGAAAGTGAAGAAACTAAAGTTGTTTTTTTTAGAATGCTTCTGGGGGTAACTGGCCATAAAAAAAAGTTTGTGCTTGGCTGGTGCTCTCTGCCCCAGGTTTCAAAACTCTTATCACTCAAAAAGCTCTGATCTTGTAAAAAAATTCTGTAAGCCTGCCTTTTTATGCCTGTGAATGTTTGTATTGATTTATATTTAAAGTTATGTGGTATATGGTGTTCAGTTGAGGCTTTGCAATATGCTGGTGAAAGGGAAAAATGTGAAATAGCAAAATGCTGCAGGTGTGGAAGGTGAGGTAGAAAGGGCTAACCCAACGCAGAAGACACCTTGTGTCTGCTGTACCTATTTGTTTGGAGATTCCTCAAGCGCTCTCTAATGTCGATTTGGTTCTGAAGGTGCACAGAATACGTCTATGCAAAGGTTGAGTTAGTGCACTGGTAAATAAGAAATTGCTTTAACATCCGGGTTGCACTTTTGTACTTGTTCTGTTCATGTTTATTTTATTTGGTTTATATAACTTTAGTACACTTACTCTGATATTTTTACTCCCTTCTGGTGGAACTGTTGTGCATCATATAAATCATTCAATAAAGCACTGCTTCAGTGTGCTTGCTTGAGGGTATTACAGGTACCAGAGATTTACATGAATTGAAGAAAAAACAGGCGGGTGAGGTGTTTGGACAAATGTTTGCTATAGCAGATGGAAATACTAAGTGTAGGAAAATATATTTAAATATGAAGGGGCAGACACAACTTGGCTTCAAAGTCCCTTCCTCAGAAGCTGCTAATGGCTGGAGGTGTGATCAGAGGATGCATCTCTTTTTGCTTCATGGATGTTTTCTCACAGAATCATAGAATGGTTTTGGTTGAAAGGGACCTTAGAGGTTATCCAGCTCCAAACTCCATGCCTGAAGCAGAGACACCTTCCACTATCCCAGGATGCTCAGAGCCCCATCCAACCTGGCTTTGAACAYTTCCAGGGATGGGGCATCCACAGCTGCTCTGGGCAACATATACTGCCTTCCTCCAAAGAAAAGAATTTTTTTCCTAATATCTGATTTAAGCCTACTGGCTTTCAGTTTGAAACCATTCCCCCTCATCCTGTTCTGCTATTTCTTGCTCACAAGGCAAAGATTATTAAACTGTCTAAAAGAACTTTAGCCCGAGTTTTGGCTGTTTTAACATTTATTTTTGAAATAGCAGGATGTTGAGATCACTAGGCTTGAGTCAATATTAGTATAACTGGCACAACTTRACACTTTACTGTTTCATGTACATTGAAACCACTGCAACAGGAAACACAGACTTAACTGTASAGGAAGCTTAGCATCAATATCAAGRRTATGGCAGMCTRCTAAAARTCAAAKGCTGTGGTACTAAATSTTATACTTGAGATGTGAATTCTCCAAACTCTTATTTTATACCCTCTACAAAAGGGAAGAACAGATTCCAGGTCTCCTGTTCCCATTATTTTGGACTTTACTATATAAACACRTCCCTCACCTAAACAGCAGATATAATGACCAAATTAGGGTGTTGTAAATCTTAAAGAACGTACTGCCTGGGACTTATTTCTTTTAGTAAAATGAAAAAATACATAAAGATGACTGAGATGGTTTCTTGTGTGTATTTGGTATGTATATAACTTAAAGCATTACAGAAATTAAGTTTAATCGAAGATTAAGCAATGTGAACATTTCTTTTCTGAAAAACTATTCTTCTACACCCACCCCCACCCACCCCCCCGAGAACTAAGTGGAATTTAGAAAATTTATAATAGAAGTAACTCCTGAATATCCACTTTTCGGTCCATTTTCTGTTATTATTACCCTGTTTGTATTTTACAAGGGTATACACRGAGATATTTTTTCGTTTTCTCACACATGGAGGGCAAATCTCAAGCTCCTTCTACATCAATACCCACACAAAACTTCACAGCAGAAATTGTTCACYCATCTAAACAACACAATTTCTGACATTTCAAGTAGCAATGAACACTTTTGTTGATCAGCCTATGGAAAAGTTTTGAGTAGCATGAAGCTTGARGGAAAGTATCACTTGCTAGAAGAAATGCTGCAATGTAAACATACATTTTTATGAATTATTTGCCTAGATTTGGCCTTTTGTATAAAAGTTTGTGGAAGATGTAGTAGTAATAAGTCTTTAAATTGCCTTAACTGCTTCCTTTCTTTTAGTGTTAATGGTCCTTACCTGCAACTTGTACAATTGCCTCTTTCTGTTCCTTCCACTACCAAATCTGTCTGTTCTGGAATGCTTTTACCTTGATTACCCATTGGTGTAAATGTCTGTCAAAGGGTAGAGGTGCACAGAAAACACTTCATCTCTCTAGTGAGCAGATTGCATGTGAATTTCAGTCTGGTGGTAAAAAATGACTTAAATCTGTGCTGCCCAAGTGGCAAGTGAGTAAACTTTGTTTATATGTGTAAAGTTCTGCTGTGAAAATAGTAGGCTTCTAACRGAATAATGAAAATAAATGATTAACCAAATAAATTACTTTTTTCAGTGAACATGGTAGAGGCCTGGTTTTGAAAATCGTTTAGAGTGAAAGTTTTCAGAATTCTGCAGGTCACTGGTCAAATACGGTCAATTTATATTTCGTCCCCAGTTTTGTAGATTGGAATCTCTGTGGCTTAATGCTAAGACCTCTGAGAGTCAAAGCTGCTTGTGGAGAAAATTAATATCAGAAAAAAAATTTAATTTCCATTTTAGCATTTTTCATGCAGCTTGGCTRCTGGAAAGAGGGTGGAATTGGGAGTCTGTTACTGTCTGTATTCTGTGAACAACAATAATGCTTCAACCCAAAATGCACAATTGGGAGCCACTGACTGAAAGAGGTGCCTGCTGTTTGCTTGGTATGGCACAGAATTTCTGTAACTTGGTGAGGTTTGTGTCCCTGCAGAATTAATCCCCTTTTGGCTTATGAGGGAATGTCTTCCAGATAAGATCTTTTAAAGCCCTCTTTTCACCAAATCTTCCGGTGGAGTGCTTCAAATTTTACATCTGCTGCTCTAACATGAACRCACGAACTGACCTACTAGATGTCTAAAGCCATGGCTAAACTAACAAAACTAGAAGAATGGGATTTTCAGCTGAATCTGATGTTTTCTTCATCSTAGGCTTGGATACATTCCTCAATGGAATACTCACAGGTATTTATTCATGAGAGAAAGAAAACCTGATAGAGCATAATCCTGGTTACTTCTTGCGTGGTGTAGTGGAATAGATGAAAACTGCATTTTCCTCTTGAAAATGCTGAGCTGCTCTTAGAGCTAAGTTATTTTATTAAGGGATTGAAATTTTATCTTGCTGGCTTCCCAGGAAAATGCTTGGTTTGTAGCAGAAATTATAAATTTAGTCAATGATAAAGTGCTGTTAATGCACAAGGTAAAATGTCAAGTTGATTTTCTGTTTCTTACTTTTGAGTACATACACGAACCATTTGTAAATAGCTTCATCATATGGCTTGGACATATGCAAAATAAAAACCTTCTTGAATAATCGAAGTGTTAATGACAAGAGGTAAGGGATTTTAGATGGTATGTATCTTCCTTACATATAATTATTGTACTTTCTCATTTTAGACAGAATTCTGCTTCGCCTGAGTCTCTCTCATACAAGACTTTTCCCAGAAAACAGAAATCCTTAAACATTTAACATAATACAAGTTCAGAAAAAATGTGATTTGCAAGGCTAAATGCTCGCAGAGGATGCTTATACCCAAATTCCAGCATAAAAACCAAACTTTCAAAAAAATTTAGTACCTAGGGGAATGTTATCTCAAGTTACAGAGCTCTATTTGTTTCATAACACATCTTCAGTTATGTTCTGTGCTAAAATTTATTTTTTGTAATTTACATGAACAAATTAAACACAGTATACAGAGGAAGATATTTATATTCTCAGTATTTTTTTTTTAAGTTTCTGTAATGGAATTTTTCAGGCAGGAATGAATATTGCCTATTGATATAATTCTAAGTGTTGAAGATTCCCCCCCTCTTTTGGCACTGGAAGGAAAATAGTTACTTTCCACATATGCTTTGCAAAAGTTTTAAAATGAGATGGGGGATATAATCCTAATTAAACAGTCTTGTAATAGAGAAATATTTATTTAGTTTAAAAAAGCCAGGCTCAAGTCCCTTACTTGAGTGAAACAAAAAATTTAAATTTCTGTTTCTTCCATCCCAGGTGATTGCAAAACTCTTAAGGGATGAAACCAGTTTTTATTCTGTTAGTGATGTTATTTACACAAGAAATTAAAAACAAACAAACCAAAAAAATAAACAAACAAAAAAAACCAAACCAAAATAACCCCAGCTAAGCAAAACCAGCTGCAGTTAAAAGTGCAGTGAGAAGCCATGACATTTGAGGGAAGATTAACCTTTGCCACCAGGTTATTTGGTGCGTTGATTTTTTCCCCTTACCTAAATTTCCATCTCTGATTTGATAAAAATTATGACCTAAGATGTTTTCTATTGTTTTGCCCATTTGGATGTTCACATGAAAAAAAAAAAAAAAAAAAAAAAAAAAAAAAAAAAAAAAAAAAAAAAAAAAAAGCAAGACAAAAACTGTGAGCTGTCAGAAAAATGGCACATACAAAAATACGTAATGAAAAAATATTTATATTTCTGTCAATTGGGAAAAAAACTGTAAAAAATGGTGAACTTGCATTCTACACGCAGTTAAGACTTGACTTATTTTAGGAATGAACAAGAAGATAATGTTTAATTTATGTCTTCTAATTTTTTTTAATTAGGAAAAAAATATGAGGGGTTTGAAATGAGAAAAATTTAGTATATTAGACAAGCAATCCAATTTATATCTTTTTCCCTACAATCTAGAAACAAGTRTCCCATAGACAAAAATTCCAGGAACTTCAACTGATGACTTTCCTCTAAAAAATATTTGAAAGAAATAGSGGCCAAAACAGATGATACAAGCAAAACATAAGTTTAGAAGTTTTCACTGATCTTGAAGTACGAAAAACAGACCATAATGAACTCTGAAATGGATTGCAGAGCCAGTCATTGTTAAAGTTTTCTTACTATATATTTAATGTAATTTTAATGTTTGCCTGTGTTACATGTGTTAACATGTTTGCTTGTGAGTTACACAGCACCTTATGGGGTGTATTTTAGATAAGGTTTGTATTAGATCACAGCATAAATAAGCAATTACTAAACTCTTAATTTATGTTATATTAGTATAGTGAAATTAGGAGTGCAGAAGGCCAATACATATTAGAAGAATAAAAGCAGAAAGTGAAAATAGTCAACATTTATTCATAACTTCTTGCTTTGTAGGAGATGTTCACTCTCCAAATACAATATGTTTAATATAACAGAATCTAAACGTTGCAGGAAAATACAGARATGTTTCCAGCTCTGTAGTTGCCATGGTTTAGATCCAGGAAAACACTCAAGAAATGATTTAATGTTCATCTTAAGCTGATAAAACGTTGTTTACATCCAACTCTACCCTGTGTTTCTTCCTGTGGATTCTTGTGATTTCAGTAGAATTAAATCTTATGGTCTTGTAGCCCCTTGACTGAACGGATCAGTTTRCTGATATGATACAAAAATAAACTTTAAAAGAGTTTTTGCATTCATTTTTTTCTGGAATCACTTAACTGAATTGACCCCACATTGTATCACAAATAGTGGGATAGAGGAGGATGTGGGAATATGTAACCATGAGCAGGATGAAGGACACAGCTGCAACTTTCAAAAGTAGCCTGCAATTGGAACAGCTTTGGAAGAGTTGGGCAAATTTTAGCTAAACAAGTCCTTTGGAGCAGCTTTTCTGCATGCCAGGTTTCTGAGAGTGTTCCCTGTCTTGGAAAGATCATGAAGATTGGAATGTCTCTGATAAATGGAAAAAAAGTKTGCTTTGCACCCATCCTCAAGAAAAGCACAGGAAGATAGTAGCTTATGGGAAGGAATTATCTCTTCTGCTCAGCATTCATTGGGCCATGTCTGGAAAACTCCTTGTGGTTTTACCATCCCTCTGCCCTTGGAAAAATGAGGAGTGACTGGGGTGAGTTCAGCAAAGGCTGCCAGGATGATGAGGGGCCTGGAGCACAGCCCTGKGATGAGAGGGACCTTTCAGCCCCCCAGTAGTTATTGAGAAGTTGAACCAAGGCTCTTGACAGTGGTGCACGGTGGGAGGACAAGAAASAGCAGGCTCAGATTAAAAAGAGGGAGTTTCAGACTGAATATAAGGGAAGTCCTACCTGCAGTGCTGTCAAACCGCCTAAGAAATTACCCATCCTCATAGACTGGTGATTGGTCAGTGACATGAACTGAWAGCTGGACCATTGGAACCACTGGAAGGGTTGTGATCATTGTCACAAAGTCCAAAAGAGGTCCAGTCACTGATGGTGTACCCCAGTCATCAATAGTTTAATCATTTTRTTTAATATCCTCACTCAAACCTGGATAATAGGACAGAGTATCTTGCTCTACCCTTACTTGATGGTAAGCTTAGCAGAATGTCCTTTTAAGTCCATTCCCACTTCATTTATGCTTGAGCCACAAAAAACTCTTTAAAAGATCCTGGAAGTTTTTTAAAGTACTGTTATTGCAAGAAGTAATCCATGTGAAAAGGTGTTGAACAAAATCCATCAGCCAGAATAGGCAATTCATAATACATTGCGTGATTTTGCTTACATTTTATAATGAGTTTATGCTCTTAAAATAGTCCCAGAGAATTTGCAAGTAGAGTATGATTAGAGTTATTTATTAGTGTATTGTAGTGTGTCGTTCCAGTGAGAACACTCCGGTGGTTCTGAGTAGAACTGCCCTTGGAAAACTGGCATTTACAACCCTGAGGTTTTTTAATAAGGCTCTGACAGTAAAGCTATGATTTGGCTTAAATTTTTATGGTCAGTTTTTCTAACTAAATGCATCATCTTTTCATTTAATACTACTTCATATTTTACTAAGTGCAGTTTCATCAGAATAAGGTCGTTATAGTCTAAGTGTAGGCATAGAGTTCTGCAGATAAAAATGGTAACAAGTATATATTTTGCTTATGTTTTGTATRTAGATAAAAACTGAGATTCTGAAGTGATTTTTATCATCCAAATTCCTACTAATAATTATATTGTTTATGTACTTTTTGAACTTTTCTCTGTTTGGGCAATGGAAATTGTTACAGTTGAGTATGGCCACTGTTACTTTCAGATTCTCACTAAGGGCTTTGTTTTCCTTGGTGCAGTAGATAATGGAAACAGTTCAGGCCTAAAATTACTAATTTAGAAGCAYTGCCATTAGAAATAAAACAAAAGGCATGGAATATTTTTCTTGGTTTGAAATCTCATAGGAGCTGGTCCAACTCAATTTTGTCTTGATTGTACCACACTAAAAGTGCATACACTAAAAAAAGAGGACCTGTTTCCAGGAGAGATCTTGCACCTTTCTGGCTTATAAATGAGAAAACACAGCATGTTCACAGAAAGCTTTTGGGTTTGGGTTGTATTTTGTTGATTTTGTTTAGGTGGTTTGGTTTGGTTTGTTTTTCTTTTTTTTTTTCTTGAGGGCAATGTGTAAATTTACTGATATTCTCTGGACTTTCTTTGACTGTGAGAAGTTCCTGCAGACAGACTCTTATGAGAAATTTATAAATTATTTTCATGCACACAGTGAGGATAATGGTCGTAAAAAATAAAAATAATCAAAGGTAGCTGTAGGATTCTGGAATTCAGGAATAGAAACAAACCCCAGGTATATAACACTGCAGAACATATTGTAGAGGCACTAATGGGGATTATGACTGTGAGGAAAAAATACCTCAGGGTTTAACATCTGAATCTTGAATTGTTTTAGATGCTTTGTGTGCCYGCAGCTGTTGACTGCTGCTGAAAGAAGCAGGAGGGAAAAGAAGAATAGAAACACATTCATCAGCAGGTATTTTCATGTAAATACCCAGTTGCAGGCAGTTTGTTTCAGAATTAGTTTGTTGGATTTTTAATTAGCTGAGGTTCTATATGAAGCTTTAATYAGTGTATAGAAAACTGTAACGGCTCAGAACACACTCATAGAGTGATGACAGCTCAGTGTGTGGGGCAGGAAGCATCTCTGTTCCCCATAGAGYGAAACAATTTGAAAAAGATGCACTGAAAGCCAAGAACCAAGCAGACTGTTACTGAATGGATTTGCAAAAACGGACAAACCAAACTGGGGAAAAGACATCATTTTAGCATGTTCTGCTGGGGCAACTCTTTGTGGTAAAAATGCTGCAGCGAAGGTAATGAATTTTGGATTGCAAACTCACATATGGCTGGATTATGTCTTCGCTTGTCTTTTTGTTCTGTTTCCCTTTGGAGGCCTGCTGGTGTCTCAGAATCAATTATGGCCCAGAGGGCAATGAAACAGGAGAATTTTAATGGCCCTGCAACTCGATGATTTGCATTACAATGTTGCTGCTCCATTTAAAGGGCTCAAATGTTTTCAGTGTGAAATCTTGAGTTTAGGAAGCCAAGAGTGGTGTGAGTGTGGACCTACCACAATTTATAAAATGCAGCCTTAGTCAGGTGCTGTGCTTACCTTCTAGATACAGTAAAGAGTGAGAGATTTTCTATTTTATTACAAAGCTGATCTTCAGGTTCCATCAGAGATAGAGTAGGTTTTGTTTTCTATCATATCCTTGGCTTGATTTATTTTAAAAAAAATCATAAACCTTTCTGTTTGTTGAACAGAAAATAAATGGCTGAAGGTCTCTAGTGATCTGAGCTGGGTCAACAGGGATATTTTCTGCCTGTCTAAATCATAGTGAGATTTTTTATGTTCACTTTGTGTGTCAAAAGACTATCATTTATAAGATAAGAGCCTCATCCTGTTCCTGCTGAAGTCAATGGGTGTTTTTACCATTGCTTTTCAACAGTGGTAGGATTGATGACTGGAACTGAGCAGCTACTGAAAGGTTAGTTTTAAAGCAGAATTGTGGTCAGAAAAGCGAAGTGACCCTGTCAAGCTGACGTGCTGAGAGCACTACATTTATTTTTTTCTCAGTGACATCCAGACCAAATCTGCTCAGTTTACAAGTMAAACATTTTTTATTGACTTCCAGAACTGCAAAGTCAGCCTCAGTGTGGCAAATCAAAGCTGTTACTTCTGCTTCAGTCTGCAGAAGATTCGGCATTTAGAGCTTGGTTGACATTCCACTGATGCATGGCTGAATCCAGCCTGCCTTTCTATGCCCGTCCTAGCTCTGGAGGGTGAAAGCTGATACAGGAAAAATTTATTTGTTAGGAGAGTAAACAGACATGACTTGCAGAGATAAGGAGATATATTGGGGAAGTAAGGGCCATTTTTATATCTTGCTTCTACTTGTGCCTACACTGTAATCYTTAACTTCTGCCATGATAAGAATTTAACATTTTCACATGGTTTTAGTCTGAGGCTACAGTCTAAACTGTCTTCATTGTGAAATATTTTTTACGAAAGTGCTTTTTGTTCTGTTTTTATGATAAAAGTAATGATTTCAAGGTCAGTTTAAGACTTCAGAAGTTAATCTGAAAGAGGTAACTCCTTTGGGATCATGCAATTCCTTGTTTATTTTCAGGGGTGCACCAAGATCAGGAATATGGATTGGAGAAGTAAGTTAGTTTATTACTTAAGAGATCTTAACATTATATAATTGCAGGTGGGGCTTCAGCAGATGCTGCCTTGTCATATCTGTGCCTTAATCTGGCCCTGACCTCAGAATCTTGATGTGGCTCACTGATTTCTGCCATGCTTTATACCACTGTGTTGAATAACATTTGGTGGAAGTCTGCTGTCTGACATTTTTAAGTTTATTTTTAAGGGCAGCCAATATTAATGATTCTTCTTAAGTGTGAGCCCATGCAAACTGAACTTCTTGGATGCTACAAAAGCTTTTCAGATATTTACTGTAGGAGATTTTATCTTTTTTTTTCTATGTTTGAGGTGTTTTATTCCCCAAATTCAATGAAAGATCACAACAATATTGCTGTTTGYTTTCATCTCTAGAGTTCTTCCTTTCTTCTCTGGATTGCAGAACTGTTTAGTGAGTTTGTTAATCTCCAGCAGGTGAGACTTTTTTTTTTAAAGGAGTGTCTGGGTGGATAGGGGAGGAGTGGCTTGTTGATCTTTTTGCTCGTCCTTGGTCAATGATGAGCCTTTGAAGGGCTGGGGAGGATTGCTCCTCCCCAGAGAATGAGTGAGCACGCACAGGTGAGGGATGTTTTTTGGTTTTTTTTGTTTTGTTTTGTTTGGGTTTTTTTTTTTTTTTTTTTTTTTTTTTTTTTACCTTCAATTGCCAGTGACAGAAATTGGAAATGTTTGGCATCTGTTGTTGTGTTTGCTTTTTAAAGAAGTTAGATGATTTGCTTTTATTTTTGAAATTATGGTAAGATGCCATCATTGTTCCCATGGATCCAGCGTTGTGTAGACTCTTCAGGAACTGTGATCTCTTTCCAATTGTGTGAAAAAGCCTATGTGGAAACACATAGTAAACCTGAACTCTGTGTGCATAGAGATCAATGAATTAAATCCAAAAAAAGCTCAGATTTCTAGTACAAGCATATATTTTCTGGAAATAACTAAGACTTTAAAATAAAACAAAAAACAACCCAGCAGGAAAAAACAAAATCCTCTCCCATCCCCCATTTGGGAAAAAAAAAACCCCAAACAAATTCACTGGAATGTACGAAAGTATTCAAGTTAATAACATATGAGCYTTAGCTTTGCCTCTATGCCCTTGCAGCAGTAGAACATCCTTTTCGACAAAAGAACCCCTGAATCTTTCAAAAACAGCTTATGATTGCTTCAGGAGCAGCCTGATAGCAGAAGGTACTTAGTGACTCAGACTATGTGTAAGAAACAAAATGTGTAGTTAGTCCTGTGTAAACAAAAACATCAACTGTGAGGTGTGTTGTACAAAAGTTACAAGTCATAAGAAGCTGTTTCACATAATCAGAAAATTTAATGTTTGAAGCTGATAGGGAAGGTGTGTGTTCGTGTCTTTACAAACAATTCCATGCATGAGGAGATGGGTGTTAATGCCTTTGAAATGGATCTTGATGTCCTTAATAAATTCAAGCCAAAGTTTGGTTACAGAGCCCAGCCAGGCTCACTCCTGAAACAGAAAAATGGGGCTGCACAAGGCTGAGTTCCTGAACTTTGGGGGAAAATGACAGGTTCAAGGGGAATATGTGACAGGCGGTTTGGGTTCGGGCAGGCTGTACCGTGCTTGTACCTCAGGCAGTGCGGAAAGGAAGAGGGCAACCTGCAGCCGGGAGTTTGGGGTAAAAGGRGCTGCGCCCTCTGAAACCTCGAGAGGGAAACCCTGCTGCCGTGTGCCCCAGGAAACTCTTACCCCTTTATTCGAATAAAGTTGCGGGACTCCTCTGTCTCCTTTATGGGCACGTGCTTTTCATAGCGTGATTTTATAAAGCTTTTCTGCAAAAGGCCTTCTTTCAGCAGCTCATATTGACTCACCTGCACTGTTAATCCAACTACATTTGCCTCAAAGTTCTTTTGAATAGGTACAACGAGGACAATATGGTCTCATGAGCTTCCTGCTAAAATMATTTGTTTATGAACAGGGACACCACTTGAGTAAAGCTGAAGTATCATCGTTTAGAAGTGAAGACAGACATCCTCAAGTTTTAGTAARGGAGAGAACTAAACCTAAGAAGTCAGTGCTATTTTGGTTTTTTATGAATGTTATATCTCTCTTTCTTTCTCAAAGCACATATATATGTACAGAGCTTGGGTTTGTTTGTGGTATTGCTCAGAAATGCATATAAAATAGTGTTTATTTGTGTGTCGTAACAGTAATATGCTCTTTTTATACAGCAAACAAATGAATTTACCCAGTTTGTATTTTGCACCTTTTAAGTCTTGTCTGCCTCCCAAACTCAGGTTAATACCGTTCGTATACTAGAATTTTAGAAGATGTGTATGGAAGTAATTCTACAGACAAATACCTGTTAAAGAAGCAAACAATTTATAAATCAGTAGGAAGTGTCCCAGTTTCTTACTAGAAAAATATATAAAGCACAGCTTGCCCAAAATCAACGGATATTTTTCATCTTACTCTCTGTGGTGTTGAAGTGGCCTCCATTTCTGTCAAACTCAATCGAATTTGCAGTTGTTCAGTATCAGTTCTGTGAGAGCTTTCATCATTTCGGGGCATTGAAAACCAGAAAGAGTGCTTTGGTTTGCACAGTCTCATCAATATATCGTTTATAAATCATGCCATAATTCCCTCAATTTGACAGTGTTTACCTGTCCCATTAGGTCCCCTGACCTCTGTTAAATGCAGCTTAAGTCAAATAAAGCTATTCCTGTCTCCTGGAAAGGCTTTCTACCTTGCTTTGGAGACGACCAGAAATGGAGCTGTCGAGTTTTTATGTGATGAGTTGGCTCACATAAACAAATCTCCTTTAGTGTTAAATAGCAATAATTATTCGTTCACTTCAGTGTGAACCTGACTTCAGCTTCCAGGGATGATCCTTGGGAGGATTTTGGGACATGTGCATTACCGAGTGAGTGCTGAATGGGAGTGCGTGTTGGGGCAGGATTGCTGATCCTTTTCCAGCCCCGAACCCCACTCAGGTCCTGGAACTAAGGGTTCCTCCACATTCTGGGGCAGGGCAGGARCACAGGGCTGCGATGAAATATCCAAATATCCCTGCCTTCACCTCCTCCCCTCCTGCAGCGCTCTCATGGGAGGGCATCAGGYCCTCCACCCTGCAGAGCCTTTCCTAATGGGGCCGTGCTGCCTCCGGTTGGTGTAAACAAAGCCTTTGTTAAAGGTCAGCTTAGCCCGTGGTAAATTCTGTCTGTGAAAGTGTTTGCATGGTGGGTTGTACCATGATGAGCAGCTAAAAAGTCCTCAAGCTCTTAAGTCTTTATTTAAAAGAGGGTTTTCTTCAGGTCATGGTTTTTGTGAGCGCAATCTAGCTATTCAAAGTCCTTTTACAAAGTTTCCATCTCTTTAAAATAGCTTTAAAAAGAATGTTTTTATTTAAGAATGCCATTATTTTTAAAGAGTACTGATCAGAATATCCTGAAGTATTAATTCAAATGTAATATGGAAGTAAAGGGTATTGATACTCACTTTAAATCACAAAATAGKTTGGGTTGGAAGGGACCTTTAAAGATCATCCRGTCCAGTCCCCCTGTAATGAGCAGGGGCATCTTTTACTAGATCAAGTTGCTCAGAGCCTTCTTCATTCTGACCTTGAATATTTCCAGGGATGGGTCATCTACAACCTTTCTGGGCAACCTGTTCCAGTGTTTCTGCACTCTCATTGCAAAAAAATCTCTCCATTCTATTTAGTCTAAATCTCCACTCTTTCCGTTTAGAACCACTGCTTGTCCTACTGAAAAATCCGTCCCCGTCTTCCTTATGAGCCCCTTTAAGTGTTGAAAGGTTGCCGTAAGGTCTCCCTGAAACCTCTGCTCCAGGCTGAATAACCCCAATGCTTTCAGCCTGTTTTCACAGCAGAGCTGCTCCATCCCTCTGATCCCCCCTCGGTGTCCTTGCTCTGGACTCTCTCCAGCAGCTCCAAATCCTTCCTGTGCTGGGACCCCGAGCTGGATGCAGCCCTGCAGGGGGGGCTCAGCAGAGTCCCCTCCTCCCCTGCCCTGCTGCCCACATCTCTTTTGATGCAGCCCAGGATGCTTTTGGTTTTTGAGCTGTGAGCACACATTGCTTCATCACTTCYAGCTTTTCTCCTAGTTGTACAAAAATCTAAATCTAGTTGTTTAAACGATATGAAACAGAATTCCTTCTGCTTCCTCTGTCAAAATAGTCTTCTTTTGACAGGAATGTAGCTAGTGCTGATTATTTAAGCATTTGTTTATTTACCTGCTCCACATAACTGCTTAGGATTAAAATTCAGCCAGCTGATGTAGAAGTTTAGTGCAGGCTTTATGTTTGCATCCAGGTTACCCTTGCCTGCATCCAGATACTCTTCTAGGTTTCTTCCAGTCATATTAAATACATCCAGGGCATGAATTGTATTATATTTGGATCGAGATAGACCAGAGGAAAAAGATCTGTAAATATAKTTCAGATATTTTCTGTGAKTTATCCAAGAATACTGATRCTGTGTTTATTTTTTTAGGTGTTGTTTAACATATTCCTTAGTTACTAATGGACTACCAAGTATTTTATCATCCTGTTGTGATACTAACCCACCACCCTGCTTCTCTCCAAGCATACCAGAAAAATCTTTTGCCTTCTCTACTTCATTAAAAGTATTTTTACACATAATTTCCATATAGCTAGGAGTCCTAGTTTCTCATAAATTTTCCAATTGTCAGCCAAGATACAGCAGCATAAACTTAGAAATTAAGAGGTCTGTGATCTCTGGCTTCTACTCAGGTTCTTGGTTAGTCTGAGGCAGTTAATTTAGAGTCAAAGTGCTGCAGATCTTCAAAATTACATATTTGTATGGATTTTTGTTTACTTCAAGTTCTTGCAGTCTTGTTTAACGCATAAGTCTTTTGCCATTTTCATTAAATACAGACAACAGAATACTGTTGTGAGAGGTAAAAAAACACAGCCTTAAACCACTGCTGAGACACTGTCACAGACAATTTTGGTAAGAAATGCTTTTATTTACAAATGCATGTTAAGAAATGAAACTTGACTTTGGTGTTACTAAAAGTAGGGGAACATTTGTGCAAAACTGCCAGAGTTGCTGTACTGAGCAGGAACTGAGCAGGCTCCCTTGTTCATCTGCCCATACTTCATCGAGATGTACATTTTGTATTCATTGTGCTGCTTCTTAGATGTGCATTTTTTGTTAAGTTAATGATTCCCTTAGATRTACACTTTACAGTCTTGGGAGAATCCTCTGGGTGACAGAACTCAAAATACTCACCAGAGATCTAATTTGTTATCAAGCAGTATTTAAAAAAAACTGGCCAGCAACCACCAAAACCTCTCTTAAACTTTAGCAAAAAATGTTTGCCCTTAAGTYTGTTGGGTTCCTGGTTTCAAAGAAATGCTACAAACTGAGAGTRTATTCTGTTTACAGCTGGCCTTTTTTCCTGCAATTAACAAAATTGCTTCTGCCTTCTTTTAAATATAACTTGGCCACCTCCTCTGTATTGTTCTTTCATGAAGAGTATTCTTGACTTCGTTGACATTCAATAATGTTGAGGTATGTTGCTAATTATTCCCAGCATGAATGCCTGCTTATAATTGCAATTTATCATGAATGTGTAAGATTGGTTAATGATTTTTTAAAATATTTTATTTTTTTCCCTCAAGTCTTGAGGGTTTTATTTTTTCTAAAGCTGCTGAATAACCTSCTGGCTTGAAAATAATAGTTAATGCATACCACCTACTGGTAATAATGACATCAAAGCTTTTTGCCCCTTCCAGTGTGCTAATACTGCAGAGCTTTATGAATTCTTGCCAGCCAAAGGGCTGAATTTTTCTTCAGTTCATCAAAGTTATGGGGAGACTTCTCGCAGAAGATGACTGACTTTCCTCTATCCCAAATGGGTGTGTATATTCCACTTGACCTCCTGGGAAATTCCTAGATATACCAAGGGCATTCTCTGGTGAWGTAGTTCATACATAACCCACTGGTGTAGGCAGTAAAGAGCCCTGAACAGTTTTGCTGAAGCCTGAGCATAGAAGGAGTTGGAAAAGCTGATTTCTCTAAACCTAATAGTGGCAATTTACTTTTGTGGTAGATAAATGTATGGCTGTGGGCTTTGTCGTAGCTCAGAGCAGGTCTGTGATTTGGGTTGAGTTAATTCTTGGAGCAATTATTTTAAACTTGCTTCTCTCACCGTGTAGCTCACCCAAATCTCCTGGCATTGGCTCCAGTTTGGTGGGTGGCTCCAAACTGCTCTGTTGTTTTGTGTATGGAACTGATTGCATTTGACGATGGGAGTCATAATTTCAGGCTTGGAAAGAACTTTTTTTTTGTATAGCAGCAGAGTATTGAATTTATTTCGCCCTTTCCCCATGTTTCTGGGTAGAGAATGTGTCCTGAGGTGGAAGTGGCAACACATACATTCTGTTAATAAAGATTATATTTGTGTATTATAAAATGTAGGCAGTGAAACAAAATTCCTTGGCTGTTCATTCTATTTGTTACAATGCTCTGGATTTTGAAGTGAAGTAGATCTTTCAAAGACTTAACCCAAAGTGTCATTCTGGACATGCTTTATTATGAAGAGCAGTCTCTCTATACTCGCTTCTGGAGGAGGAGAAAGACAAAAAAGAAAGTATTTGGGTAGGACTGGATTCATCACTAAACCCCCAAGTAATCCTATTATGTKTTTTGGACTTGTTGCGAAGTACTGGATTCTTGATACTGCTAATTGAATTTGTGGCATAGGCTTTCAAAGAGCTTTAATTCCCATTATATTGTCTGCACTCGATATTGTGTGTGAAGATTCACTGAAATGTGCAAAGCAGCAAGGCATATAAAAAAGGGAAATGATGGCATGAACTCAGAGTGACCAGACGGATTCAAAAAACAATTATGAAAAGGAAAGTTATGTTGTTTCTGCTCTGTGACTTCTTATCTGGACTGTGACCTTGAAAATGGCATTTGTTACTGCCTGCCTCTGAAAAGCAGCTGCTTTCCCCACTGCATTTCTCTGTGCATTGATTAGAAAAAGAAGGGGTGGGATTTGCAGAGCAACCTGTATGAAGTTTAAGCACACATCTCTGATTAATTTAGCATGGAGATTTTCTCATTTTTTTTTTTCTCTTGGGTTTTCTCTTGGGTTTCTCTTGGGTGTTCCACTGGTGAAGAGGGGTTTTTGGAGGATGGACCTGTATGAGTGGTAGAAATACTTAGTGTCTGAGGTTGTGTAAAATGCTGAGAAGTAGTTCCTGCCTAAAAACCAACAGCTATCTTGTTAAGTGCAGATTTATTTTGAGTCAGTTAAAATAGCTGGAGTGACSTAATGTTTTTCAGAAGTGAAACAGAGTCTTGAGATTGCAAGTGGCATGAGTTGTGGATATTTCCTTTTTCTGATTTTGGTATTGGGTTTTTACACTTGAGAAGCATAGAGTAGAAGAAATTTCTTCCAGGGGGCAGTTGCCTGATGCAATTTTMAGTAAAGTATGATAAAAACTGCGTCTTTCTTGCTTCCAGAGCTGGACATAAGAGTGTGTGGGAACAGGGAGGGAAGTGGTGTCAGGACAACAAGGAACTGAAGTGCTGAGCATGGTGCGCCCATGTGAGCTGGAGCTCCAAGCATGCACAGAGCTAATTCTATCCATGTTATGGACCAAATGTGYTCCTGAATGACCCTGGCACAAGAGTCATGCCAAAATCGCTTTTCTTTTTGTTTTTCCCTTCCTTTCTATTCTAGCTGTAAATAGATGGATGAAGAAAAATGACAYAGTAAGTGATTTATTTAGGGTCATGAACAGCCAAAATTTTGAAGCAGATTTATTATCATCTTAGAAAAATCAAAACATTGAAACCCACACTATTTTTAGGCAGGTCTGTCTACTATTTTAATCTGATTCTGATTTTTTTTTAAAGGAAAGAGGGCCTGTGTTTTCCCAGWAATTACATTTATGTTGATATATATCTGGTATGTGGAGGCCAAATTCAGACAAATAAAGCAGCTWGTACAGGCCTGTGTTCATGTAACTCCTATAGAAGTTTTGTAAGGAATATTGCTTGGGTAAAAATGAAAAGTTAAGCATCTTGTACTTAGTGTTTTAWGGGGCCAAAATAATTCCCATTTTCCAATTATAATAAGAGATTCAGCAGAATGTCAGTTTGCTGAAGTTCAGCTTGACTAGGAAAAATGCTTACTAGTTTTAAAACAAACAAAGCCAAAACAAAACAAAAAAAAAAAATTGTGCATCCCTATTGTCACTTCAGGTTATTAATGTCATGGAAAAAGCTACAAATTCCTGGSACAGATTTGTTGCTGTGGCTTGTGTGAGATGGAGAGAGGAGTCCCYTTGCCTATGGCTGCCATCATCTGCTCTTCCCAGCACCCCACAGGGCAYGGGAAGCATTGTTGGCTGATCTCCAGTGTGGATTCTCATGTGCCAGGGAGGTGTTTCAGKCAGAGCTCTGCAGACACTCCTCGWGCTCTCTCAATTTGGGATCAACTCMAAAACAGAGTTTCTGGTGTGTGTAYGTGGTTTATCCCTTGGTTAYAGGGAGGAGAAGGAGACTTYCCTGGGTCAGGACACAGAGCCCAGGAACTCTGCTGGATGCTGTGGAGAGTTTTTTACCTCTAACCCCAGTCTGAGGAAGCAAGAGTCTCATCAAACTTCCTAATTCTCTCCGGGGTTCAGGCTGCTGATCCTGTGTGCCCCATTCTGTTCTGCAGGGAAGGTTGAGGTGAAGTGGAGCTGGTGGTTTTTATTTCTTGGCCTGCTCATATAGGTATGCCATTCAGGAGCTTTTGTTTGTAAACATCCATTTTATATGGTTTAATTTCCTCAAACTTTATTTTCTGTACTTTTGAAAAAAAAAGTGCATTATCTATTTTTTTTCATTAAAAATTCACTCAAGTGAAAGAAAAACCTTTTGCTGCTTCTGATGTCCTGCTGTTACTCCCCAGTGTTAATGTCTGACTTAAAGATTAATTAAAATAAATATCAAGTGCTACTGAAATAATTAATAAATTATACAATTTACATTCAATTGTAAGTGGAAGAATGTCTTTCACTTCCCTTTAAAAAATCAGCATGGTTCCAGAAAGGAAGGAAGCATGTTAATTACAATGCCTCCATGAGACTTTACAATTCATGGATGAGAGTTGATCAGAAGATGCAAAGGAGGCAAAGAAAGTATTTTAATGTTTGATACACCAGTGCTTCTAATCCCAAAGGTTGCTATTAAAATACATAAGAAAATCTGTCGTGCATTTCCAGCAGTTTGATATTGCCTGAACTTTTCCCTTTAGAAGAGTTAAAGACATTTAGGATTGGMTGCTGGTTCCRTGCAACTTTTGGYATTGAAGTAACAATGGAGTTTCTCCTAAYTTACAGTAGTTCATGTGAAATTAGAATAAACTTTTTTAGCTTTTTACGAAATAGCCAAATGTTTATGGTTTTATTTTTAACATCTATGTCATGACCAGCATTTATGCACATTTTCCTGGCATACAATGTTAAGAGCAAAAAATCGAAGCAGCAAATAGAATGTGTCTAAGGCACAGCCATAATGTCTGGYGTAGTTTATAAAATTATTTGAAGATATTAATGCATCTCTGAACAGATTTGTTAATTTGGAAAGTAATAGCATTTGTTAATAGAACAGTGGCAAGAGAAAGAAGAATAGATAAGTATCTTTTATGGGACTGGTTATCAAGTTATCTACTGCTATGAATTGTAAAATCATCCTAAATATGCAATCACAAAGCCATCTGTGCAGGGTCACATTGAGCAGATTTTGGAAGAGGGGGGAATTATAATTCAGATCTGTAGGAAGTTACATGGGAGCAGAAACTCATTCTGAAGTGGAGGCCTTTGTGATTCTGGACAAACTGAAATCCCTCTTTGGTCACTTGTTAGCTTCACAGTCCCCATCAAAATGTTTTCACTTGGTGTTTTTGGTTGTGTGTTTGGGTTTTGTTTGTATTTGGGGGGGGGGGGTGTTTGTTTTGGGGTTTTTTTGGTTTGTTTTGGGGATATTTTTTTGTTTGTTTTTTGTTGGTGGTGCAGTGAGTTTTTTCCCCTTTCTCATCTTATTATTCGAAACTATGAAGAAGAGACTTAAAAAACAAAAAGGCAGATACCTGGAAAACATGAACCAAAGTGGATARTCTTGATAAGCACTGAAGACAGGATTTTGTAACTGGAGATTTGGGACCAGCAGAAGTAGTGCTGCCTCTTCTGTGTGTCAGAGCAACCTCAGCGGAAGATTTCAAACTTTCACTCCAGGACTAACTGGAAGTGTGAGGTGTGACCCAGTGTGCTAGGAGCTGGCTTCTCTGACACAGTCTGGGTTACAAATTCATGGCAGTAACAGAATCACATCTGACAGGATTTATTCTGGGATTATTGCCCTTGTAGTTCCATAGAAAGCTTTTCCTGGGAGAGGTTTCCTTGTCACTGTGARCTGAGCAGGGAAATTCATAGCTGCCTAGGACTCCCAGGCCTTTTTATTAAATCCTTTGCTGTCCCATTCCCTGTAGTATAATTTAATGCTGCAGAGCAGTGGGAGACAAGGGAAAATGTGTTTGTGATAAAGGCATTTAACAAATTATCTCAGCAGATCTGAACAATTACCTAAGTTCAGTGAAGAATGTGTCTGTTAATTGTGATGGTCATTAGTACACTCAGTGCCTGGAATCCTGAACACTCATAATTATTGTTTTGCAACTTAATTTTAGACTTGCAACTACTCAATTTATCTTCTGTAGATCTTTTAATCACTTCTATTCCATTACAAGCACTGTATTTTCATTTTAGTTGCAGAGCTTTTTTTTGAGGCATGTAAGATTGTTCCTTTTGTAAGTAATAAAAAAAGAGCATTTTGATCATAGTTTGGAAAAATCGAGCTGTTATAAACACAGAGTGTTGGCTTTTGCAAATATTAAGATGAGTGCTATGTGTACAATGTTGCCTTTTATTGCATAAGTAGCTTAGTTATGCAGACACAGTGGTAAAATCACCACCGATGGGTTTGTTTTTCTTTTGTAACTCAGATATACTTATAGAATACTTGTGGTTAAACTGAAGTGTTACGGCTTGTGACTTAAACATTTTATTTTCATAAAGGATATTTTTCATATTATAGCAAAACGATACAAAAGCTGCAAAGAAAGTCACCAAAAAGCCCTGAATGAGGCCCTGGCAGCAGCAGTCCTTAAGGATAAGAGTGAACTTTGTTTTTCACACGAACGAATGTATCTGAAGGTCTGTGGTTATACAGAGGCTGTTCAGTGTGGATATAGCATTCAGGTTTAGGAAGAATTCTTGGGAAAGGATTTTTTGTTGTTTGTTTTCCTTGTTTCTAATTTGGATTAACAACTTTTTTTTTTTTTTCTTTTCCTGGGGGGAAAGTGGGGAGCACAACAAAAAGAATAGTTGTTTAATTTGATAATGTTGATTACTATTGGGTTTTGACTTAAAGGCTCGTTAACCTTTGTCCCAAAAAGCTTATCTAAATAATTCAGCATTTATATTGGGAGTGGGAGARCAGAGGATGTGGATTTTTGAACTCTTTTGGAACATCTCTGGCTCTGCATTTAGAACAGACTTGACCTTTCTCAGGCTCAGGTCCTGGGCTTGGTGTTCACCAGACTTTCTCAATGACTTTTTRTTTTTAAGGAGGGGGGAAGTCAACACTTGTCTGGCTTGAGAATGTTTTTAATGCAGGTTTTAGTGTGCAAAATTAATACCTTCAAAATACAGGATGTTTGAGGTGRATGTCATGGAAAGAGAATATTCTGYTCCATAGACAATTTTGTGGAATRTGTGCTGTTTCTTGCATTGCMTGGGGAAGATAGATGATGTTGGTGCTTAGGAGAGTTCCTGGAAATTATTTAAAAAAATTCTCTGCACTCTTGCACTGTGAAGAAAGAATAACATCAAATGAGGGGAAATACTTCTCTTCTGTCAATTTATAGCACTGTACGTCTGTCTTTGCAGCAGCAGCAGCATGGCTGACCATTTTTATTCCATTTCATGAATAATGAACATATCCATGAGGGACTTCCATTACTTAAATCTACATATATGTGAYACATACAGCAAGCACTTAAGTGGTTTTATTATAGAATTTAATCTTAACTTTTTATATTCTGTAGATACACATGCTTTAAATGAGGTAGCAGAGATTAGTTAGTTAAAGGGTATTTGTGCATATTAATTTCTTTCATTAAAACTTACAAGCATTATTTTTATTTTAAATTGAGATATTCACAAATTCCAAAAAGGAAGTTTATGTCAGGGACATACATCAGTTTTCTCCAAATCCTCTAGAGACTGACTAAACAAAAGTCAGGAGTCAGGCAAAGGAGAGATTATTTTCTGGAGTCTGATTTCAGTTCTTTTTACAGTTTTTTAGGGGAAGTTTAGGAGATATCAAAGTATTAAAACTATAAGTTCTTAGTTCATCCCTATACATTTCATATAAATGATTGCAAGACCTGTATGGAAGAATATGAGAGCATGTGAAACTGAGCATCTAAAGAAATAAATTTGGGCAAATTAGCCTTCATTGCATTCAGTGTTAGACATAAACTTCAGTGTTAGACTTAAAACTTCAAAACAAGTTGTGAGAAGTTTGTCTAGGATATAAAAATGTTAAAGAAATAAATCTTTGTTTTAAAAATACAGGTGGTGCAAGTTGTTTCAATATTTTCCAGTCTGGGCGTGAGCATCTTTCTGTGATGGTAATTGGATGTACAATAACTTTTAAATTTTAAATTCCTTCTGATCACTTGTAGTTGCAAGGAAGTGCTGAATCAAGCTCTAACTACAAGTGAGCATCAATCCAACTACAGCACAGYTGGAAATGAGTGAAATAACCAATCCACCTAATTAGCCTAAACTTCAAAGGTCTGTTCTGAATCAGGAAGGGTCGAGTGTATATTCCATTCTAAAGCCAAACCAGAACTTTTCAAAAATAGCAGTTGATTACATCTGTTTGAGTGCTTCATTTTGTGGTAGTTTATAGACTGAAATGCTCTAAAGGCTTTTTAAAAATGCTGCACACTTTAATATTTCAATTGGATGTATGTGAACTAGAAGGAAAAAAAAAACAAACCCAAAACCCCTGTGCAAGTGTTAGCTGGGAGATTGATCTTGCCTGAATTATTGTTCTGCTTTGTGTTTTCCTGTGGTGGAGGCAGGGGTTGGATTCTCTCCGTGCTCAATGAACACGGCTGTGTTTACATTCTCATGCCAGGATTGCAGTCCTGAACTGTCTGTTTCTTTCACTTGACTGAAGGAAGTCTAGACAACCAGATCAGACCAGGATGCAGTTGTCTGAAGCTGGCTCAGCAGAGCTCTCTTTTTTTATGCCTAACTYGATATACCTAAAAGTAAAGCCCCCCAAATATTTATTTCTTTYAAAAGTTTCCTTAAAATAGTTTGCCATGCTTGCAATAAGGATTCATTCAGATTTATGAGTAAAGGTAGTACAATAGAAATGAGAACAAACTACTTTCATTAACTAAACCAGCATGTCAAAGATTTGTATTCACTTTAAGAATGCTAGTCAATTTTTGCTTGTTTGGTTTTGTTTTGTTTTTTTTAGAATCTGTTCAAAGTTAAAGCTGTGAAATTTCACAGGAAAAAAAAAAAAAAAAAGGATGACTATCTTTGCCCTTGATTTTTTTTTTTCCAAGCAGAGGAGCTAAGCAGACAATCCCAGTGTTGTGACTGCGAATTGATCCATTAAATAAGCAGATGAGGAGCTGTTTGTAGTGTGAGGCTTTGGAAGCCGAAGCTTGGATATGGGTAGGCCAGCGAAAAAGATCTGTAAATATATTTCTAGTATTCTCTGCGAGTTATCCAGGAATACTAAGAATTACCAAGTTCAGAAGAGCCTGTTCTCATAGGATGGCATTGAGCTGAGCTTTCTGCCACAGAAGRATGCTTGTGAGGAGCTCTCACTGGAATTACTCTGAAAAAAATGTGTTACCTGAGACTCCTTTTGTCTGGCTGTTTCTGGCTGGTGTTTACCCAGAAGTTGGTTTTCAGTGTAGGATTGGCTTGGAGGATTTRTGCAGCCTGTAAAGAGTGTTGTTTCCATTACAGAGAGAAGGGGAGCGATTGTAGATCTAAAAGCACCAAGCTGGGGAATGGGAAGGCCAAGCAACCCTAACTCCTTGTGCAATTGTTGGGGCCAAGGAAGCTGACTTTAATTGCAGCCCTAATCCTTACTAATGATGCTTTGAAATCCATAGATGAAAAAGAGTTGTAGCGATGTAAATGAATTCTTCTTTTGGTTTGGCATAACACAGTCGAGACTTTTGAGAAGATGGGCACCACTCGAATACTTCACTGAGAAGGCAGATCAAAGGAGTTTTGGTTTTTTTTTTCTTTTCCCCTGCAGTAGATCTTTCTGTCTTTTGCTGAGTGCACTGATGCGAATTTTTTGCCAGGCACTGAGATATATATTTAGTCCAACAGTCCCTCTTATGGCTTGGAACATTAAAAAAATTCAACCAGTAAATTTCTGTGTACTGGGCATAGTASATCAGTGTCTAGGGAATTAAGTCAAATGTTTTTCATCCAGTTCCTGCAGAATCTTACAACAGCAATGCATATAACTTAGTTTTTGTTCAGGGATGATTAGAAATGTAGCAGGTTTTGTTAATATCCAGGTCTTGTCAAATAGATTGTAAAAAATTTGATTTTGGAAAAGCTTCTTAATGATGAAGCTGCCTAAAGCATGTGTTTCTTAAGCTGAACTGAAGAACAATCAGATCTCAGGTACCATGTTCCCTTGAGTTTGGTGAGGATTTTTTGTTCATTTTGAAGAAGTCAGAATCACTGTTTTGAATTGGTTAACTTCTGTGCAGTTTCAAGTTTTCCAGTTTGCAAGATGTCTTGTGTTGAGGACAGTCTTCCCAAGGTGTGTGAGACACCACTATAGACAGGAGTTTGCACCATTACATCCTTGAAATCCGCAGTTCTACCTGTGACATTGATGGATTTAGAACTTTGTTTTTTAACAAAAAAGTTTAGTCACAGTCTCTTACTATTTTACAAGGAATTGTTGAAGCTATTACCTACTGTTTTGGAGAAACTTCCCATCCTTGGCAGCAGCTTCACAGGCACCATTTGGGCAAGTCTGCAGTTCGTTATCATTGTTTTCTCTCAAAGTTGGCACAGGATTGCTTTAATGAAGTGAGGGCAGCTTCTGTGACTCTAAATCAAGCTGAGACATTTAATGCATCTTCATCCTCAGTAATTTTGATGTAATTTTCACAAAATAATTTTTTTTTGTTGTTTTGGTTGTTCTGGTACATAAGATGGCAGCATCTGATAGCCTCTACATTGTTGGTAAAATTCTKTAATTTAGCAGCATAAGTAAAAAACCAAACCAATCTGACTCAACAGTCTGCTGGAGTTGATATTTATTGTGTTCATGTGGTTCTGCATGAGGAAAACTCATGGCTTTAAACCAAAACTTTRGTGCAGAAACCTTGATGCCACAGCTGCTGATCTGTAACTCAGGTCAAAACTAGTTTCAAATACTCTGCATAAAAAAGCCTGTATTTGATTTTGTTCTTATTTGTGTTTAGCCAGTGCATTTTTGAGATGGTCTAACTTTCCCCTGGCTTGCTTGCCCCATTCCCAGCCCTGCAGTGGAAGTAATTGATAAGAGATTGAGACCTATTGTCTGTCACTGTCCTTGGTTGTCCCCTACCTCAGCACATTGCAACAGTTTGGCTGTCAGGATTGCAGGACTGGAGAAAACCAATGGAAAACTTCATATTGAACAGAACTAGGGAATATAAGACCATAAAAGCATGCAAAACTGTCACTGTTTTTATCTCTTGACTCTATTGGATTGCTGTGAGAAACAACTATATTTCATCTGCTTTCTAGTACTTGAAGACTGTAGCTGGTGAGCTGCAGTCTGCCACCAGRAAGCAGATTCCACTATGCTTTGATAGTTTTTTGACACATATTTGCAGCATCTTTAAGACCAGTAAATCAGTCAGAATGTGGGCTGTCAGTGGCAGATTCTCTGTTTTGGGTATGGGATCTGTACTGTGCCCTGAAAAGAYGTGCAGGAGCAGCACAAACATTTCTGGACAGCATCAGATTCTGGAAGCTGTCCCTGTGTGACTCTTAATACTTTGTGCCKTAATAGATGAGTGCTGGCAGCTCTGCCGAGGTCGCTGCCTCATGAAGGTCTTCAGGCCGTACCTCCAGTGGTCTCTGGGCTGGTTGCCATCCAAAACATCCTGGACAGCTCTGTGTTCTAGACCCAGGGTGTGCAGAGGCTGTAGAGGGCATGCAGGCACCAACACTGTGTCCAGAGGGGCCGTGCTGCCAGCAGTGGGGCAGAGACACAGGAGCTCTGTGTTAGGGATGTGTTTGGGACACCCGTGCCCACCTCTTGTGTCCCCTCCTGCTCATTTGCAGCCACAGGCACAACCAGGAGTCAGTGATTAACATGTGTGTCTCGAAAGTTTATCCCACTCACTCCCTGCCTTTTTCTTCACATTTTCCAGAGTCTGTCTGCATCTCCTCTGGCACAGGAGTTCTCCGCCAGCGTTCCAGCATGGCAGAACTTTGTGTTTGCTTGATGAACAATGGAAATCATCACTATCCGGTTAAAAAGGCTTGAAAACTTGGTCCCCCTGTAGATGCAGGCTGCCTCTCACCTGTGCCTAACTAACCCATGGAAATGCATGGCCTAAGAATGTCCTGGCTCAGTGTTCTGTGCCCAGAGTTCCCAGGAGTGCATCCCATTCCAAAGTCCCCACTGTGTTGTAAGTGCAGGTGCAGAAAAGCACTGCTGCTTTAGGAGAAGGAAATGTGCTGGAAAGATTTAATGCTCCAGGACTAGAGCTCCACTGGCAAACATCTTTTGATACTATATGTAGCAAATGTGCCTCTTTTCATTGCCTCTTTCACCTTTTTAGTTTGTTGAAGMCATTGGAAGTCTTTTAGAAGTCATTTGGATCAAAAACTCTGCTTCTGTTGGCTTTACCTGCTTCTGTGGCACAGTTTATACAGAGAGAGCCAGAATATAAGCACAAGCCCTTAAGGTAGGAAGAAAAACAAGAAGGTATTTGGCAGGGCTGCTATACATCCTTATGTCGGTAGTAAACATCAAGTGAAAGTGATCAAATATTTCTGCTTTTCTAAACCATGAGTCAGAACTGTTGGCTCTCTGTATCTTTGTAAGAGCTGGTATCCATAGGAGCAAGTACACTGAAGAACAACCCTTTATTGAAACACAGAAGGGGGAAACAAAAAGATGGGGAGGGCAATGGAAGCAAAAAAACCAAACCAATAAATTGGATTTCTATGTGGCCCTGAGTTGTTTCATGAATTCTTCKGGCTGGGGCACTTCACCCTCTGTGTTGCCAGATCAGAGACGTTACCCTATGGGGCACCTGCTGATTTGGATGTCATTGTGACCTCTGCCCTACATGCAGGATGGTCTGTGAGAGTTCCTGGGAAATGCCCTACATGCAGGATGGTCTGTGAGAGTTCCTGGGAAATTTCTCGTTCCAGAGTTGCATCTTTTGATGCCTTCAGCTGAAGTAAAAAGAACCACAAGGTGCTCTCTGGTCTCGTGGAGGGAGTGGGCTCCACACACGGTGTGCCCTCTCCTGGATGGTACATCTGGTTCTCTTCCCTGCCTGCTCTTCAGTAGCATTCTCAGGATTTTTATTTTTTAATAGCCTGTCTTTTATAGCAGCCAAGAGGCAGCTGTATATGGAAACTTGAGCTATTTCCTCAAAAATAAATTTGTCTGCAGTGGGAAAACTGATCTGAGAGAGTTCTTGGAAAACTGGCTTTGCTGTTTACTGTGGGTGAGTATGGCTTGCTCTCCAAGAGCTCAGAGGTTAGTATCCTTTATTAGGACTAATCCTAGCAAAAAACATTTTTTGAAGACTTACTAAAACAATTGTCATGGGAAGAAGTCAAGCCTGCAATATTTCCCTTACTTGTTAGACAGAAAATTTACTCTAGGTATGGAAGGGGCAAAGAAACATAAGACAAGGTATAAAAAGAGAATAAGAAGAAAAGGAAAGGGAGTTCAAGTAATAATAAATTCTCAAGATATATTTGTGGACTGTGAGCAAACATTATCCTTTTAAACTTTTTRCTATCTACCTTTTAAAAGAAATTATATGTAAGTTTGGTGTTTTGTTTGAACATTATACTTTGAGTCCTTTCTGGGCTTTTAAAACACATTAAATAACAAGGTTTTCCAAATCAGAAATAGGAAAGTTTGTCTTCCCATAGCAACAATTTTAGCAAGTTTTAGGAGTAGACTAGGGATACAATAGTGGTATATCAGGACTAGTGTGTGGTTTTCARAATTTTTGAAACCAAGACAAATGTTGATGTTTCTGCAGCCAAATAATCTTTTGTTTCCTGCACAGTCTCTGTAAATCCAGTAAGGTTACTCATATGTAACTACTGGTAGAGCATTGTCAGGCTGCTGGGGTTTTTCTGTCTTAAAGATACAAGAAAATAAAAGATGAGGACAAGGAGAAAATTAAAAAAAAAAAAAAAAAAAAAGTCCTGAAGCCTCTGTAAAAAAAAAAAAAAAAAAAAGAAAATGTTTTCTTTTTTTTCTCTCACAACCCAGACCTGTAGACTGAATCTACAAAGCTGAAACTCTTTAAAGGGTGTGTCTGTGTGTACATGAGTGTATATCTGCATGTGTTTTGGTTTCAGATGTAGAATCCTCACTCTTGGAAATGATTGACCTTGTGATGGCTAGAGCTTTTACTATCGAATAAGATGCTCTAGGAAAAAAAAAAAAAAATCCAAGTTTATATTTGGCTTWTTTTAACGATGAACTACAAGATGCTTGTAACTGCCTGCAAGCAATTTAATGGTATATAAGGAATGATAGTGGATGAGAAGACACAACAGAATGTAGAAAGGCAACACAAATGCAAAAAGAGTGTTGAGAGGGGCATAAAATATCTGTGTATGTGCTTCCAACTCTACATCTAGTTGTGCTTCTGTCAGACTGCATTGAAACTTCTCGTTACTTTCTGCCACTTGTAGCCATTCTGGACTAGGCTGTGCCTGCACTGGCTGTTACTGCAAACTGCMGATCTCTGCTGTGCATCTTTAGCACCTGAAATTAAAAAGAAATCGAGGTRCTGAAATGAAGCTTTAGTTGTGTTCAAGTTGGGCCAAAAACCATAATGCTGTTGAAGAAGATGGTTAGAAATGCAGAGTGCTGGAGTAGCTCCTGACTTTCCAAATGTTAAAATTTTATTGGTTGGTACTGACAAGGCAACTATAAATAGTAGTAATAACAATAATTTTATTTATTGGGCACCCTTCTGTCGTTAATGTCCWGTTAGATGGCTCACAAAAGGTGTAATCTGCTGTTAATGTCCTGCTAGGAGCCTCATAAAAGAAATAAAATAGAAAGGCAGTTTAATGCTTAATGGTTTWTGCTTTTTCTTTCATGTTGATGTAGAAGATTACAGTAAAAAGGCCAATTTTACATCTTCATTGAAATTAATGGGGTTTCAACAACTTATTTTGGATCTGAAACAGGTCCAAAATATGTTAATACATGTTATTTAGATTCAGTCAGCTGATGCTTGAACACTCCTGATTGATTTACAAGGTACCCCAACTGGATTAATTAGARAAGAAAAATTCTGTTTCCCCCTCCAAATTCTGCTTACTGCAAACCCCACTTGCTATAAAATGTCATGTTCTGGAGGCTCCTTTTCCCCATCTTCTGACTAAATTGCCGTTTCTTGTGCTCATTCTATTCATCTTTTATGTTGCTCATTAAAAGTGTTACGTTTTATGCCCAGTATTGTTCACAGTCTACAAGGTTTTTATCACTTAGATAAAAGCAATCTACTTGATGCACAGCTGGTCTCCAGAGTGATCTGATTGCTTTTGTGATAGGACTCAGGCATCTAATGCTGTGCAGAGCACTTCTATGCTGTTTGCAAATATCCAAATTAAATTACTTGCAGATGAACTTGGTTTATAAAAACATATTTGAAGGACATTTTTAGATTTATGGACAGTTGTGCTTTCTAACGTTTCGTAGAGGTGTGGTCTTTGAGTGGTCTCCCTGATTTCTTGAGGAATGAGGTACAGCTCATCTTGAACGTGACTTTATCTCACTTGTCTGGCAGAGTGGGAGCAGGGGAAAAGCATCTTGATTCTGGAGAGGAAATACATGTTTCTCTATTAATATGGACTTTAATGCCTAATTATAAGGTCTAAAATGCTTTGTTGGGCCTCTGCAGTGGTTCTGGTACACCTGTCCCTCATATTTATGTAAATCCTTTTGTGAGTTCCTTGATATTCTCCGTGTCTCTGAGACACCTGGCACGCTGATCCCAGCTCAGGATTTCCCTGGGTAGCAGGGTACCTCACTATTCAGACACTGGAATAGGATGCTCACATTTTCCTTGCTGATTTAGCCCTAAAATGAGACTGGTGACATCCAGCTTCTCTCAATCGTGGCTGTGTTTTTACCTTACAATCTGTTTGCTCTGAAACAAACAAAAGCCTCTTACTGTAWAAAGCTACTACTTTTGCCCCAACCCTCAATACACTTTCATACAGAGTCAGCTCATAATAAAGTGAACAGGAGGTTTTTAAACAAACCTCTTGTGCTGTTTAGTGCATCTACTGAGACCAGCTTTTCTTACTTAACAGCTTTTCTTCTTTTCATTGAAGATTGTTTTTTTAATTTTGTTTTTTAAAGCTGTCAACCTGCCTCCAGATGGTGTCATACATAGGTGGTAACAGTCCACTGGTACCAAATACCCTTTCAACCACACTTCCCCAGGAATATATTACTTAGCTGGCTTTGGTCCCAAGATAATGAAATAGTTGCAAACCCTGGGTTATTAGGCTTCATCAAATTCTAGTTAAGGTTAGCCCTGGTCACCATGTAGCCAAGCCAAAGTCATTAGACTTTTTGCTCATGGCAAATATAAATCCCATTTAGATTTGATTAATTTTTCAGAGTTTTTAAACCTATTTGCTCTTACAAGAAACGTGCCATCCTCTGTGGGCTTGAAACTGTTTTACAAAGTCTTTTCTGTGGCTTCTTAAGCACTGTCTGGCTTTGTCCACACTTCATTAAAGGCATGTAGTGGCTCAAGAGGATTAGGATAACTCAAACCCAGCATTTCTACTCCCAGTGGAAATTAATCTCTTGCAAAGAAAGCTGTGCAGGTTTTGTTCTTGCTTTATTTCTTAAACTGCCTGCAGCTCTGCCATCATTTCAGACAGTGTTKGAAGCCCCCAAGCGAGGCCCAGTATATTAAAATATTTGATTAAGGCTCTCCCTGATCAGGTCTTATATCARGCTAATTTCTGTATATTTGGGATCCTGAAATATTTTCTACAGTAGCAATGCCTTCTGCTCTAGATATTGCTACAGATGTATCAAAACTGAAAAGACTGTGAGATTTTACATGGCTATGCATGACACAAGGTGAGCTGCTTTTTCCAGCACTGTTGGCTACCACAGCCATTCAAATTTTTCAAGGCCAGGTTGGATGGGGCACTGAGCAGCCTGATCTGCTGGGAGGTGTCCCTGCCCATGGCTTGGGGCTGAAAGCAGATGATYTTCAAGGCCCCTTCCAACCCAAACCTTTCCAGGATTCTCAGTGGCAGTGAAAGATCTGGCAGCAAACACTTGCACTCTGCTTCCAGCTGCTCTTGTAGTTCCTTTTTTTACTTCTTTCTCTCTCCCCTAGCAAGAAATACTTAAAAGATATCAGCAGTTCTTTAATGATATGAAATTTCCATGGGTGGAACTGGTGCACCCACAAAGTGAATCTTCATGCCTTCGCATGGTCTGTTGTAAGAGCCATCACTCTGTATCTTAAGTGGTCGTAGATAGAGATTTAAAGGGGCGACTGGAAATAAGGAGGAAGTATTTCATGCAAGTTTTGCCACATTCCTGAAAGTAAATATGTCCAAAAAAAGTTGAAGAGTCATAGTCTATTAGCCAGGAGCAAGCAGCCCTATATTTGCAGTGTTACCAGTGTGAATCCCAGCAGAGCAGTGCCCCTGGCGCAGCCCAATGTGTGATCAGGGGGATTTGGGCTAACACTTGGGTCACATTTGAGTGGCCTGTGCTCACATRGAGGGAGCAGCAGTGGCACTGCTCTGGAGCAGGTAAATTGCTGAGACTTGATAGCTCATTATCTGTTGGTGTGCCTTGCAGTATTCTCTATTTCTGATGTTCATGAAACTGAAGTAAGATTCTTTTCATCTTATCTTTCTAATCAAAAGAAGATGCCTGACAATTCTCTTTGTGATCATACTGTAAACAACTGTGGATAATTGTTCTTTATTTTCTTTTGTTCCTTWCTTCATTGCAGTCTTCTCCACTGATCTGTGTTACACATTGCTATACAAAGTAGTAATCAAAGAAATGGAAATGCATTCAACATTTGCACCTCGTTTTGTTTTACAAATAASAAATAATTTCAGACTGTACTTTGGCTGTGCCAGTTCATATTCACTTTATTGCTGAGAATCTCCTTAACTGAAAGTTAACCATACAGATTTCTGGGTTGGAAGGCTGGAGCATCTGGGAACAGGAACCTTAATTGAGTTCTGTAATGACATATTTTTACAAGCTTACAGAGAAAAGATGAAAGCTGAGCTTGATAAATACTGAGGCTAGACTTGAGGCTCAGCTGACARGATAGTAAAGCTGTGCAAACTTTTCTTGTGAAACTTCACCAGTCACTGGGAAGCTTCATCTCTGAATGTGAAAATAAATATCTCATAGTTTTGATGTCAAACAAACCTCACATTTTATATGGAAATATTTTTTATTCCCCAGCTGTAAAACATTAGGGCTATTATTCCTCATGAGGCAGGACCTAGAGTAGGATGCTTGCATTTACTGTAAATTTTCTGGATTTTTTTATGTGAGTCCTTCAACTTTGATAAACCTGTTCCTTGCACCTTTCTTATCAGATATTCGCATACATATCTTCTTTTTCTTAGAAGAGGACTTCAGGTCAGGATTATCTTTTACAAATATCTTCATAGTAACTGCTTTTCACTACATCATACAGGAAAAGCTTCATAATTCATTCAGAGTGTGTGTGAATTTTATTGCAGTTTCTCATGCTGCTTTGTTTAGTTGTTTTTTCCTTTTAAAGAAATATCTTTTGACAGGGRTAGTTTAGAAGGGTGGGGTGCATGYTWATTCTSCCTGTCATGGCCYCGATTTAAAAAATCAAAGCACAAAAATTCCAAAGAAACAAGTAAAATCCCACAAACAACAATAACAACAAAACCTAAAAATGCTTGCACTCAGTAGCATTTTCATTAAGGATGGTTAACAGGCCTATAACTGCTCAGCTGTTGCCAATAGCATTTTCATATTGCACCTTCTGGGGGTTTCTATCTTGCTATTTAAAAATAAATAGACTGATATATAGGCAGAYACACCAAAAAGAGGTACTATTACTGACAACTCCACTATAACTTTCAGCCCGTTAGCATAAAACTCCACCACTAAATCTCTCAGGGTAAACTATGCAGAGATAGAAAAGCCCCAAGGTATTAAGAGTGATTTTGATATAAATTCCAATTTTATTTTATGACTATTTTACAGCTGCTTCTAGATATCTTCTCTCATAAACTACAAGGTACAAGGCAAATGTTACGTCTTTTTTTTTTCTGTAGGGTTTCGCACAGTTGGTTTATTGTGACATGTTAGCAGCCTTTTCTCTGCAGTGCACATTCAGAAGAATGAATTTTAATGAGACTAAGCCAGCAGAAGACCCATAAAGAAGATGCGATTATGTTTTAAGTATTCATAAAAAAAGTTACATTAAATTTACACATTTTGATTTTGTCTGTGACAGTCAAAAGAATTAGACTGAGAGCATACTGCAGAACCACAAACTGGCAGGGGTTGGAAGTGACCTTTGGAGATACTCTAGTCCACCCCTTCTGATAAAACAGGGTCACACAGAGCAGACTCCACAGGATTGTGCCTGAGCAGGTGTTCAGTTTGTCCAGAGATGGAGATGTTTTCTCCACAGCCTCTCTGGGAAGCTGTTTCAGCACTTTGTCACCCTCAAAAGGAGTTTTTCYTTCTGATCAGATAGAGCTCTGTGATTTATTTGTGCCTCTTGCCCCTGTCCTGTTGTGTCTTTGTGTCCCTGACCCCTGAGATGTGTGGGTCCCCTCTCACTCATCCCTTCTCCAGGCTGARCAGCTCTCCCAGCCTTTCCTYGTGAGTGAAACKCTCYTGTCCCCTCATCTTTGAGTCCCCACTGGACATGCCCCAGGAGCTCCATGTCCCTCCTGTCCCGAGGRGCCCAGAGCWGGGCACAGCTCTCCAGATGTTCCCTTCTGGGGCTGAGCAGAGGGGCAGGATCACCCCCATGACCTGCTGGCACTGCTGCCTCATGGACAGCCCATTTGCACGTTTTTACAGCAAATTTTGACAGCATTGCTTGCTGCATGTCAAAATATGGAAAAATATTATTGTATGAAGCAAACAATAAATTAAAAATTCCACTGTTTGAGAGAAGAAAAAAGTGGTTTTGTTCTACAAGAAATATTCTCGCTCTTGCTGTGAGGATAATAATGCCACAGTGTTTTTGATAATCATGATGTACTTCTGCTAAGCACCAGAGGGTAACTTTTCATCTTCAGATAAAGGCATAATTAATTGACCTCCTCATCACTCTAGCAGGTTAGTAAATATTAAAAATGCTTTAATAAATGTTTTCTATAAGCTGTGGGGAAAAGTTAACAGCATAGCTTGTTCTTAGATTTCAGACTTGTGTCCAGGACCCTTGATGTGCAGAGGGAAAGCAATTTTAGTTGTACTAACATAGGTCTGTGATGCCTAATGGATGTTTACTCCTGCCCTAGCTGATACCATGTTTTARGTGTGTAAGTTCAAACCTTTTCTTCCTTGCTGGTCTCACATAGGAACCTGTCCTTTAGCAGGCCTACTTAAATGTCTCCTGGTCAAATGGGTATTTCCCATTTCCTCTTGCTAGAGGTGTTTAAAATACCCCAAAAGGTCTTTTTTCTTCCCCCCCACCTCCACTTAAGTGTATATTTGTTCATAGACTGGACATGTGAAGACCAAATAGTTTTGCTTCAAAGTGTGTGAAATCTTTCTCCCTTGAGCCCTGTTAATGATTTCTAATTTTTAGTATGGGATTAATTTTTCATAAATACAGATTAGCTCATCATAAACATAGTAATCAATGTTACATTATGAAAAGTACCAGATAGTTTTAATCTCAAAGAAATGAGAGAATTTAGGAATGAAACATTTCATGGCCTGGTATAAAGTCTCAGTTTTACTTTACCCTAAAATTTTGTTGYTCCTTTCTAATCTGAGTGTCTAGATGCACAATTAAACATTCAGAAAATTGGATCTTGTATTTTGARCACATCTCTCGTTTAGATTAAGGACATTCTTGATGATGCAGTCTTTGTTCAATTTATGTGGTTGTTCCATTTCAGCTAGTTTTACAAACATATTTCWTATAAAGTTGATACCTCTAGACAGAAGATAACAGGCTACAAACACAGTGTTACAAAGGCAATGATAGAATAGAGTTTTCCACAGTAAGTCRTCAAAGTATGCACAGGTTACATCTTGAATATCCAAATATTTTGGAAAAACTGCTTCTTTTGTGTTGCATTCCTACCTTTCAGAAAGAAAAAGATCATCTGTGTAGTGCCTTGAATCATAGTAAATGATTAGTGATGTGTTGGTCATGAATTTTTCAGCGACTATCAAACAAGAAAAGCAATTGAGCAGTATTCATCATTGCAATAAACCAAATTAAACAAGATGTTTCCTAATGTGCTTTRTCCTGAATAAAGGGAGCCMGTGAAATGATTCCACACAGGATGGRAATGTTTACTGCTTTCGCCCCAGGCTGAGTTGCCACTGATACCATCTAAATAAATTGATGTTGTTAAAGAGCACAAGCTCCTGGGGAGATGCTTACTTGGGTTTAGAGAGTAGTTTATTTTGGTTACAGCTTTTGCTCTTTATGGCCAGTTTAAGGGGAGCTGAATTCTATTATTTGCGAATTGGGAGAAGATTGTCCATAGCAGAATCTGTTTCCATTGGTTTAACCAAACAAGGTTGTAATCTCAACTGAGTATTCAGCTACAGCATGTATAGATAACAAGGTGGATAAATACTCCAAGTTTATGGTACATTTGGATTTGGTTGACTATCTCATCGAGGTTTTTAAGATCCTCAGTAAATAAGCAGCAGTTTTCTTCCCATTTTTCTCTGATCATTTCTACCATTGTTGATTGAATAGGTGCTGTAATTCAGAACAGAGTTTGAGGAAAGCACTTTTGTATTTCTCTGTTGTGTAATCAGAAATAGCTCCTGGGAAAGGATGCAGTGGGTTTTATTCACTGTAACTTTTTTTAATTTTGGGGTTTTTTACAGGGAAGATGAGTAGACAAGCACAGAACTGCCTGATCTCTCTCTTTTTGATATGTTAGAGCTTATATGTGTTACTCAGTTGCATCCTTCCATTTCCCAGTTCAGTTCTGKGCTAGTTTTAGGGGTATCTGTCATGAAGGATTGAGCAAAGCTGTCCTCTATTTAGAAACAAAGAAAAAAATTCAATTTGAATTACACAGAGAGCAAAGTTGGCCTGTCTGTCAAAGTTATGGCTATATCAGTGATTTGCTGTACGTAGCTGAACTTCAGTCCAGTTTGTTACTTTTGMCATTTGTTAATTTATAGCTTTGTAGTTTCCAGGTACTGCTTTAATTTGAGCCTCCTGTGTGAGATTCTGCTTACTCAGTGGCTGATCTTCTTCAAGTGGGGGTTTCTTGATTGGTTCCTCCCTCCTTCTTATTTTCTGATATTCTTACCACATAAGTCTTGCTTAGCTGTTCCTAAAAACCAAACAAAAAATAAACCAATGTCTCAATACATGAATAAAACATGGTTGCTGGAATAAACAGCCTGACTCATTTAAAAAAAAAAAAACTTGGTCCAAAGATGTAGCTGCATTATTGTCACACTCCAATGGCAGTTGGAAGGGACCACAGTGGGTCATCAGCTCAAGCAGGGCCATCCTGGTGTGGGATTCTGCAATATCTCCATTAACAGAGGCTCCACACCTCTCTGGGCAACCTGTTCCGTGTGTGGTCACTGCTTCCTCATGCTCAGATGTGCATTAGTTTCTGTCTTTTCATATTTCATGGAAGCAAGTCATTTAGGCTATCCAATTTTCTGACAGATTTGGTTTGTTTGTTTTGTTGTTTTTTGGGTTTTTTTGTTTGTTTTTGGGTTTTTTTTGGTTTTTGGGTTTTTTTTGATAATGAGAAAAAACCTCAAGAAAGCAAACCAAGTTTTGGACGTAGATGCCCAAGTTTGTGCGGTAGATTGCAAGGAAAACTTATGGTGTTTTTCYGTAAGAATGTGGAACTTGAAAAAGAAAATACAGTGAAATTATGATAAAACCCACAAAGACTATAGAATCTCTCCAATAAGTAATTCCAGCATCAGAATTCTAAGTCTCTTATTACTGTTCTTCATGAAAAAAATGCCTACCAGAAATATTGTTGCCCATTTGTTTTCTAATGCGTCTTTTATTTTGTTTGCACATCAGACCACTGCAATCTCTGCTAACTTCTGTTTTGGAATAAATTTTGGAGAAATGTGGRTTTGATAAAAGCTGTAAAATATTTTACTTGAACAGTAGATCAGTTGAGTGACAAGGACTTTTTAATGGAAGTTACTTTGTTTTGGTGAAGAAAGGCCTCTTTGAGAGTGGAAAAGCAGAATGCTAACTGATAAAAATTTTGTGTATAGTGTAATAATATCCAGAAATAGACAATATTWAATGATGATTTATTCAAAGATACTAAGACTAATGTCAAAAGCATTTTATGCCATAAAGTGAAAATATCAAGTAAAACTTTGTCACTCTATCTAAATGCATTATTCCTAATTTTTTTTCATGGCTTTGGGCACAARACTTTGTTATTAATGCAGAGATACTGTGTCAGCATATAGGTCACCCTTCATATCCCTGCTGTTCCTATTATTGCATAAAATAGTGTACCTATTTGTATGTAAACGTGTTTTTATACAAGGATGGAAATTTCTGGTGTTTTTATTAAATACATACTAATGATAATTATGAGTTTCTAAAATTATGTATATTTGCTGCTTTCTAATCCAGCTAGAGGAGGGAAATTTTCATTGACCTCATACAATAAATGAAACTAATTTCAGTGATGGAAAATAAAGAAGTTAGGGGTGTCTGTGTGGTGAGGTTTTGGTGGGGTTTTTTTTGATTGGTTGGGGTTTTTTTTCATTTTGCTTTGTTTTGACTTTTTCTTTCTTTCTTTTCTTTGTTTTTTTCTTTTTTAATTTAATTATCACTCTAGACTGCTAATTTGGGAGTGGGTAGAGAAAACTTGCAGTACATGGTAGCATGAGTTATAAGTATTATTAAACTGATATGTATAATAGCAATAAAACACAGATTATCTTTAATAATGCTGAGTCCAAACATCCATAATGGTTTTTTTTTGTGAAGAAGTGCCAATTTATGGKTTGTTCATAGGCCTTTGTTTTTCCTAGTGTGTGCATACACTATAAAAAATACTAATTCAGGATTGTCGCTAAAGAAAATCTTTTGAGATATTTCTAAGCAGGCTAAAGGAAATGGTTTTGATCCTATGCAATTTTGTAACCAATCTCTCCATTTGTTTTCAGTAGTTTTGTTTTCAATAATCTGTAGAAATGTAATTAACTTCAYCTTAATAAGGGAAAAATAACCCTAGAAAAAGTTATATGCAGTGGTTGGTGATCTGTTATTATAAAGCTGATAAGAGGCAATTTTTGGTTTTATTTTTTTTATTCTGGTTTTAACCTTTGCATCCTCCTCAGTTTCATTTTAGAGTCACATCCTAATACTGATGGTCTATTTCCATTAGTCAAAAGACAAATAAATCAACAATTACTGCCCAYGCCAGCAGGAAACAGAAGAAYAACACTTAATASTAGTTCCTTATAGGYAGCAACCAAATCTGGGAGGAACAAATAAATGKGTAGATTTTCATACCAGGAAAAAAMCAMAATTGCTTTATAGGATGSCTGATAGTTAAATAATCTAAAGTAGTATTTYTAAACTTAGTCTGTACATTTTCTTTGCTAAGTGTAAGTTGAAGTAAGGTTTTCATTGCTTTTCAGGATGACTTTGAGACATGCAGTAATGCAAAGTGCAGTACCTTGGACTGCTGTGTACTGAACTGTTGTTAACAATCCTGTACTGATTTATAAAGTATTTATTCAAGTTAGTGACTTCTGCTTATAACTGAAAATCAATTAACTATTCCTATTTCTTCTTAGTACACCGTGGAAAAACACAGGTATGAAAATGATCCCAAAGTACTTTAAAGAAACCCACTAGAAATATGAAGGAATATGTGAATCTGTGAATCTCTCGAGGTTGTTTTTATTTATTTTTCAAACAGTAATTAGTATTATTTATTATACAAATAATAAATATTTATTTTAATTTGTGTTTTTAGTGCAAACTACAGTCACACCTACTAGATTCTGTATTTACCTTACCCTGACTTTCAGAAGCGCTTGCAGGTGWATTCTCAGAAGGGGAAAAGAGGTGGCTTGGCCCAGTTGTCCCACTGCTCCTCAACTCTTTACAATAATTAAAATGGTTGGCTTTTTATCTTTGAAGCTTCCGAGACCTAGGGGATGGTGTAGCAAATAATGACATTTAAAAAGTGGGGTTTTCTTTAAATCGTGCTCAGTAGCAACTGTTGTTTCTGCGTGAAGTGAAGGATAACAAAAGAAATGAAAGAAAAGAAAGGGGAAGAAAAAGAGATTGGTRTCTTGTCAAGAAAAGATGCTTATGGTTTCCTCTATTCAGGTGAGAAAATATGAGTCCTATTTTTAATCCCCAGTTCACAGCAGCAGAACACCAGGTAGTTATTTCTAGCATCTGTTTGACATAAAGTAAGGTATACCCTAAAGAGACACTCTTCATAAACACTGAGCACCAGAAATACTGTTCCTATTAAATTGGACAACATGAATAATACAGAAGTCATGAATTTAAATTATTACTGGCATTTGGAGAAAACGGCAGTATTTCAGCCATTAAATAACAACTTTGCTTTATTTCTGGAAACAGAAAGTTATTAAGTTTTAAATCATATGGATGCTATGGCTCAGACACATTTCTGGTTCTCAAACCATCCAGACAATATCTTGACAGTGCTGTGTTGCCCTAGAATTGTTTTCTCRGAGGTCTTCAGCCCATTTGTGTAACGCTTGAGCTGTTTGTTCTGTCAGGGCATTGCTACAGGTATAGGTGCCACTGTTTGTGGAGGTTTGGAATGGGCTGTCTCACCTGTGTTGTGTTTGTTTATCCAGTTCTTGAAAGGGGGGGTATTCAGAACAGCTCTTTCAAGCTAAGTGGGGTGCAGTACATCCAGTATTATTGCCACAGGAACAACTTTGCCCTCATCTTTGAATTTGGTCTGTTTATTTATCCTTAACACAACAGGACTAAGGGTTAGCAGATGATGAACCACATGGGTAAATAAATATCTTTGTAGTCTGCAGTGCTGATGGCTTCCCTTCCCCATTCCTGCTCTTCCTGCACCCCTCACCATSCTTTCTAGCTAGTGAAATTGAGATGAATTGGAAAAATAAGTATTAAAATAAGTGACTGCTTGTTGATGAGGTTTACRTTATAAGGGGCTTATGTCAGAATGCAAAGGAGGAGAATTAAGTTGGATTCCGACAATTTCAGAACAGAAACCGGAAGCCTCCCATCTCTGCTGTAAGAAAGATGTTCTGAATGGATCAGACATAATCATTTGGTCTTCCCAGGACTTCATTTTTTAAAGTACAGRTGCTATATTTGCACAAGTTAAGAAAATAAATATAAGTGCTGTAAACTCTTTCAGTTTGAGAGGAATTTCTCTAGTTCATATTGGCTGGTAAAAACTGAATAYGGTGACCATAAGAAAAGAAGAGATTTCTTTGGACTTTCAGGTCTCTCGTTACTTCAGCTGTTGCATCAAAAGGGGAGACCCAGGAGAACATAAAAAGAACTGGTTAGAGAAGTGACCTGACATGAAAAGMCCAGAGACTTGAATATGTAAGTGTTTCACACTTCTCTTCATCAGAGACACAAAAGACATCAGAAACCAGAATATGARGCAAGGGAAAACACAGAGTTGCAAATCCAGCATAACCAAAATAAGTTCTGAGAGGAAAACACCTTTGGAGATTGAAAGAAGCACCGAGCATCACAGGAAGCTGCATGCTGGGGCTCAGGCTCTGTACAGATAAGATTTGATGAAAGTCAGGCTGACTTAGACTCTGTAAAAAGTCAAGGCAAATAGATGAACTGATTTTCAGCTGTAYACACAAAAAAAAAGAGACTAGTGAAAGAAGGTTGCAAGTTGAACTAAGATAAAGAGGCAAAATGGCAAAATAAATAATGTGACTCACAATTTGTAAGATGATTCGGCTGACTGTTGCGCTCTCAGCTAGGAAAAGAGGGGAAAGAAAAGGGGAGAGAGGRAAGGAAAGCTGAGATGCAGTATATTTTATTTATATTTATTTACCTTTGAGTAATAAAAGGAAATTGAGGTTCAAGCTGTACAAATTGTTATGCCATTTTATTTTTTTTTAAGTATTAAAATAAGCCATTTCTATTGTAATGTGCAGACTGCTACTTTAGAAGAAAGATGAGCTTAAAAACATGGGTGGAGCAGGCACTCATGGAGTCCTGCTGAGGCACCACTGCTGTGTTGTGTCTGTGGGACTGGAAAACMCAAAGTGGAAGTGAATTTGAGGCAGTTCTGTGCACAGGGCAGGGCAATTGTTGCCCTCACATGAGGAGGAGACACCTCTGACAGTGCCCACAGCTCTGATCGCTGCTCCTCCACCAGCACAATAAACCCAGGCTGGGGTAGAACTGCTGCAAAGAGGATAAAAAGGGATGGCTTTTAGAGAACTTGCCCAAGWAGGGGAAACTAGAACAGCTCTGGGTTTTCTTTTCATCTAGTRAAACTAAATCTGAGACTTGTTGTTCTGGTAACGGAACCTTAAAATAAGAAACATCACGGATATGGAAATTACAGTGCAGGGAGAAACTGGCATCATTGAAGTGGTTTTGGTTTGGGATGGGGGAGAAAGGGAGGTTAATTCTGTCCAATCACTAGCAAACAAGCTGTCCATCTTGTTTAGAGTCACAGGGATTTTTTTTTTTGTCCTCACACAAATATTCATATATTATTCATATCCAAATCTATTAAGGCCACCAGTGCATCACAAATCATGTCAGAATTTTTCTGCTATGAGGAGTGTTTTTATTTAAGAAACTGGAGTAATCCCACATCCCTAAAATAGCTTGCATGTTACCCCTTTACTCCTTTGTAGATTCCTGAAATTCTCCTGGCTTTTGAGAGATAAGATTTGAAAATTTAACTTTTTACAAAATTTSTAATATTCTTCACTTCATCAAATAGATTTGTATGATCCACATGAAGACAATGATAAGATTTGCTTTTTTCTTCTGTACAGGGGAAGATAAAATGGAAATAATGGTTATTTAGGCTAATTAAATCAAAGCAATAGCAAGGCAGCCACAGTCTAGATTAAGACACTTTTCAGGAAAGCAAATTAAGAATAGGTTAAGGCACCCTTTTTGTGTCCCATGTAAAATATTGTTAAAGCCCTACTCTTTATCCATAGCTTTCTTGTTCCACTTCTCAATTAATTTCCTCTTCACAGAAATAAACATTTTAATCAGCATGTACAATAACACCAATCACTGATGGTAATTACTCTAAGTAAAATAGCTTTTTTTATTGCAGCAAATATAAAATGACAATTTTAATTATGTAACATCTCTAATGCCTTAATGATTTTAGCCCATTTTCCATGTTYGTACATGAAAGCTGGCTCCATATTTTTACTGTTACCAAAGTTGCACAGAGATATTATTGGCCTTTTAAATGTTTATTGTCATCTTAGCAAAGTGGCTTTTATTTTTTGTTTATGTTCTAAAAGCTTGGCAGAGTAATGGCAATCCACAGACTAATGGCTAATCTGGGTTTGTGCCAAAGGAACAGTAATAGCTGCAAACACAGAAAAAAACATCAGAGGAGTAAATGCCAAATTAATCCCTGATGTAACTCTTTTGCCTTAGTGCAGTTGTGCTGGAGAATGCATTTTTCACAGAGTGCATTCCATTGGAATCCATTATTTTCCAAGGGAGTTTGAGTATATCAGGATAGTCGAGCACACAGSGTTCAGCCCCTGCCTTTTTGTCTGAAAAAATCCCAAACCATGCTTTAAGTGTGGCCTGTGTACCCTGACACCTGAAATAGCAAAACATCCTCAGTCTCCTGCTGAGAAGCCTCAATGAGTTGCACTTTCACCAGTGAATTTGGCATGTTATAACTCTGAAATGCCAGAAAACCCTCCAGTGGTAAGCAAGTCTTGCCAGAGACAAAAGAGTTGTATGTTTTAATGGTAACGCTGTGATTTTTTTTCTCTTTGCTTCATTCAATAATGAATGCTACTGTTTTGCTTCTTGCAATATTTATTTTTTAACGTATCTTATTTATTTATTCCCAAAACATTTGAAAGTTTTTTTTAGGAGAGGGAGTTCATATTAATTGTAGCTGTGTTCTGTTGAGARCAGCAGTGTGCCTTTGCTATTGCTCAGGTTTAAATTCATCATCCTTCACCTCATGTCAAAACGAGGAAAAAGGAGGGTTCAGCCTCCATAGAATGAGGTTTTGGAAAAATTTGAAAAGTATTATTTTATAATGAAGATGCACTGATAAAGAAAGTTGCTAGAGGCTTAGCCACTCACCTCATTATTCTGTCATTAAGAATAATTTGAAATTTTAAAGTGGATGATTTAAATGATGATTTAWAATGGATGACAGCAGAAAGTACTTTAACCTTTTTTCCCTCTCCTGGATATTTTTTCCTGCATTCAGAGTGTCTTTCTGCTTGACTTCTCCAGACAGCTGTACAGTCAGTATGAGAAACTCTTTATCCACGTGGGCTGCTCGCCCTGATATTTAGTAGTTCTGTATGGTTCTCTCATCACTGCTTGTGGACATGGTGAATTCTAGGTCAGTTCTATAAAATCTTTAGCAAACTTTTTTTTTTTTTTTTGCTTCTTTGTTCTTCCTAGTCTGCTTTTGGTAACTTGTCAGTAGGACTGTCATGACTATCATGTCTAAACAGGGACTCCACTGCCTGTAGTAACTGGCCAAATGTAACATTGACATTCACTGTTTCTGTTTTCTGTCTGTGTTACCAATTATTGCAGCAGCTTTGTACATTATCTCTTAAAAATTTCATCCACTTGTAGCCTAGTCTTAATCCATCAAAATCCTGGCCACATTCATGTCTGGGTTTGCAGTCATCCCTGTTTGATTTGTTTTCTATTGGATCATTGCTGCTCTTACAGAATTTTTGTGATTCCCCTCATCAATCATTGGAAATCATGGTTTCAAGTGTGCCTCGAGCTGCATATTCTTGGTGGGCTGATGAGTATTTCAGCTGATCRATGCTGTTGTTTTCCCTGTGAAAGTGAATGACAATTGTTCTGAATTCAGAGCTCACAGAGTGTGAAAAAGATTTTCTTTGGAGATGTCTGCAAGTACCATGTGCTTCAAATGCCATTGTGAACTCAGATTTCAATAGTTGTTCTAATAAATCTTTATGTCTATACCTGTACTTCTTGGGGAATGTGATCACATTTTTCTCTGTAAATCTGTGCATATAACCCTGTGATCTGCCTGGTTTGGAAATCATCACCATRTTTCTTTCCCAATGGCTGTGTGGCACTATTATCCCTTGTTTAAACAATTCTTCTTTTCTTAATTAAACTTTTTCAGGTTCAACTGGTTTACTTGCAAGGCATTTACTCAGAGGTGGACAGTATGGTAATGGAATGCCACTAATTTCATGTTTTCCGTAGGTCCCAAAATTCCTGAATTATTGCCAGTTGCATTCTCTGCTATGGGAATTTTTGTGCTTTACTTGCTCCTTTGCTAGCTTGTTCTTGATTTCTTATATATCAAGATTGCTATTCACCTTTTACTATTTAAACACATTAACGAGTTAAATGGAAGGAGCTTACCATTCTAAATTCTGGTTGATGATTGTAGTCTAGTAAGCCCAACATTGCTAACAGCAAGGTGTTGACTGGAAAATATTGGATACAAACAAGAAGATGGCAGAAATAGCAAACAGCCCTTTGATTTTTATGGTCTACATTCTGTGTCTTACCAAATTGTTTTATT